>NC_066315.1:143527373-143707373 GCF_022539315.1 Serinus canaria
ATTTGATTCCTGAAGATGAAACATGACCAGGAGACATTTAGGAAACTTCAAAGAGAAAAATTCAGCAGTAGAAAGTGCTTCTACAAAGAAGAACTTAACCCTGCACCCAAGGATCCTCTACAGATCCACAAAATACCCCCACAGGTGGGCACGCTTAATGGCTTCCACTCTCTTTTACACCAAGACACAACTTCAGTGTTCTAATATGAAAAGGCAAAATGGCTTTTTTCAAAATCTGACCTTCCAGATTTTCAATTCTTTCAATGTTGTTCAAAGCTACATTTAAATATTCCAGCTTCTTTAGTTTGCTCACATTTTCTGTAACAAAATATAGATGGATTATTTCAGTTTTCAGCACTGGAAAGTATGATGGTTTCACTTGCTTACTTTACTTTAAAGCAACAATGAAGCAAAAAAATTAGGAAAGGACAAATCAGAATATGTACCACATTACTGGACATTAATATTTTAATGTTAATAAAAAGACAAAGAAGTTTTCTGAAAACACAAAATAAAAAAGCAAAAACAATAAGGAAAGTTATAAACACATTTTTTATCACAAATCCATAAAACACATATCTAATTCAAGAGAAATGGCTCAAAAAGCATAGTGAGACATTCCATCTTGGTAACTGTGAGATATCTACAAATTCAGTGACATGAATCCTACCACAGTTCACTAAGAACTTGGAGAGGTATTTTCTACATAATTCACAAACAAATGGTGATGTCAATTTCTCAGCAAAAACTTGTGCAGCTTAGTTTGGATGTTTGTTTTTGTTGCAATATTTCTGTAAAGAAATGAACATTTCTGTATTTCTGTATGATGTGAGAGCTGTGTTGAAGCCAGTGGCACCACTCACACTCAGGGGATGCCTGAGAAGCCCCTCCCTGCTCATGAGGCAGGGCTGATCTTGAGGTTTGCTTTAAGAAGAGAAATGAAACAGCCCAACAGGGCCAATATAAACCATTTCTCTGTGATATTCAGAAGCATGCTTGGAACTGCTGTGTCCTCTGCAAGGAGATGTTGGTATCCACTGGGAAGAAAAACTTATCAACTTCAGTACTTTGTAACATAGCCCCTGTTGAGAAAGTTTTTGGCCACTACTATAGTGTGGAGAGGAGTTGGTGGTGCTTGTTTTGGTTGTTTTTTGGTTTGGGGTTGTTGGGTTTTTTTTATTTGTTATTAAGAAAGCTGTCATATTTTACAAGAATATATGAATCAGCAAGTTGCATACTTTTTCAACTCCTACAGTTAGATTATGGTAACATAAAAATTGCTAGTCTCAAAAATGAAATTGCTGAAAAAAATTTGTGTTCAAAAAGCAACAATCTGAATGTGATATCCTGTGCTAACCTGAAGGAGGCCCGAGTGTTTACCACAAGATGAAATCTTGTGCCTTATTAACGACTCATTAACAGAGAGAAAACCAACTTTTTTTACCCCTTCTTTTGATGGAGCAAAGAAGAACAAAGCAGCTTAAAAAAACTTGTACTCTCTGGGAGAAGATTCCTCCACTTTAGGAAATGCTAAATCTAAATCTCTCACTTGAAAGATTAAGTGTTCTCAAGGGACTCATCAGGAAACTCTAAGGATTTGCCTACGAGTTCTGAACACAGAACTTCCTCCCAAAACCTTAGTGTATTTGTCTTCCTCTTAAGGAACTTCAATGAGATATTCTAATATAATTTCTGAACACTTCCAACTTTTTGTTGTTCATCTACACAATATGTGTAGACTCTAAGCTTTTCCAGCCCAAGGCTTGATGTCACATCTTCCAATATGGAACAAAAGCAGACCATATGAAATTATATCTTGTCCTGTGGTGCAGGAAGACCATTAAGGCTTTGTTGAAGAAAGTTAGGTTCATGCTAATGCAGACAAGCAAATATTTTATCTCAATAAAATTGTTTCAATATTAACAAAAAAAAAAAAAGATTTGCATGAAAATGAATTTTTAAAAAGAGCCTGAAAGAGCTAATCCTGTGATATCAAAGTCCATGGTATATGCCAAACTCTTTTGACTCTCTGCTACAAGATGGGATATTTAAACTATATCCTGATTTTTGAAATTTTAAGGTGTTTAAAAGGTGTTTCACACTCATTTTCTAGTGACTTGTATCTCAGTAGTATATTTTTAATTTTAAATTTCCCTTGAAAATTCCTGAGCTTCTTAGAAATTTCATAAAGAAACCAGGAAAGCAACTCTTGTTAGGAGCCCATTCCCTTAAGTATAACAGGATACTTTTTTTTTCTGATTTCAAAATTATGCGTGTGAATACATTTTAGAAGAATCATACTGACAAGAGACTTACCAATTTTTGGAATTAGGTTATTCTGAAGATAGAGAATTTTTAAATCTCGACACCATTTGTCAAGATGCTCTAGCTTTTCTATTTCCTGCTGATGTAAAGAGATTTCTTCCAGTGAAAAAATTTCACAGTTGTTATGTTCTGCACGTCTTCTAACAAGATCCTCAGTGACTGAAAGAAACATTAGATGTCATATTTCCCTTTAATCATTTTCTGCCATCTGACTTATGAGCAAATTATAAAATCATTAAAATATTTTGTTCTGCCATACCAAATAGCCCAGTAGAAATGACAACAAAAATAAAATCTGCCAGGAAAGATATCAAGATATCAAGTAGCTTCGACCCACTCTGCCACAGTAAACATCTTTTGTGAAACACAGTCACGTCACCTGTAACATTTGGAAAGATCCATATGAAAACTGCTGAGTCTTCCATAAGAATGTGATACAACCCTTGCAGAAATTAATCCAGCAGCCACTATTTTCAGCATAGCTTGGGTTGCAGATTGATTCATGTAGACAAGTAGTGGAGTGTTTTATGCTGTTTTATTTCCAGATGCCAGATGTTCACATCCCAGACAGCAATGGGGGGTGGGGGGGGAAGCAAACTACAGTGTGTCATCATATTCTTCCAGCAGCACAGGGTGAACAGAAATAAGCATGATAAATGCTGAAAGTGGGCAGATATTTTTTATGCCATAACTAACTCCTGTTTATGAATGTTTATGTTAGAATGAAATGTATACCTGGTATTTTTAGGCACTACCAGCTCATCAGAGCCAGCAAAGGAGTTAGAGTGGCTGAAAAACACCAGAGACCTGGGTTCAGTTATCATGTTGTAATATTTAATGCCAGGCAGTCTCTCAAACTGTGAAAGGCTCTGTATAATGAAGGTAAAGAAATTCTACAAGAACCAGTGCTCACTCCTGAGCTAGATAACAGAACTTTGTTTCCAGCACACTGGACCAAAAAGTGCCAGCATTTTCCTCTCCTTGACAAGCATTGGACTATAGTGAAGTCCTGAGGAAAACCACAGGGTTTTATCAAGTTAGCATAGGTATTTTCATGATTTTTAATGATGAAAAAAAAAAAAGACAAAATGCCTTACAAAAAAGATCTGAAGAACTCAAGTAAGCTAAAAGTATATAAAGAACAGTGAAAACAAACTTCCTACCATGCATTAATTAAAAGTACTCTTTCTCTTTACTTCTTTGTCTCAGGGAGGTTTTGTGAAATCATCCAGCTTTATTAGAGGTCCTGGAATGGCTGCACACATTCCCATGGACCAACAAACTATGTACCAATACAGCCCAAACTCTCATGTGCCTGTACAGCTCCTCTATCTGCAGTCTTCAGGAAAGGGTGAAACTGGTTGTATTTATATTATTTATAAATGTCCAGGCTTAAATCTCCCTTCTGCTCAAAAGAGATTCACCTGACAGAATTAATTTACAGAATTAAATGTGGAGATACAGATACTGGTTGAAGGGGGAACCTATCTGCACATAAATGATATTGGAAAAGGTGTCTTTATCTCTTTTAAGCACATTGAGCAGGTTTATTGCATCTGAACAATAATCTTCCCTTCACTTGAACTTGATTAAAGTAACAGAGAAAAGAGGAAAAAGAAGTCAATAATTGTGACCAAATACTTCAGTATTCACAGTAAATATGAAAAAAACACTGACATTTTATTAACTTACTTGGCAAATCTGCTAGAAATTGAAAGAAAAAAAAATCTGCTTACTACTGTGTTTGGCTGCAGATTTTTCAGTGCCACTACTACCAGGTAATTTTGAGCAGGAAAACAATACTCCCCAATCTGCATATGTACACACTGGTGTTGTGAAAAATGCATTTCTGATTGGCTTTTCTCAAATATTAAAAGAATATTATTAATTTTCTTAAGTAATGTGTTAAATATCGTTCTAGGTTATAACATATTGTTAAAATAAAAACTATGCTATGTAAAATACTTTTTTCAAAGAGAACACTCGCACTGAGAGAGCAGCCACAGGGCACCTAAATCTTTCAGAGAAAGAGAATTTATTGCTCCATTATCAGAAGAAATTAACTTCTTCCTGCCTCGCTCAGCCATGAATACGCTGTTAGGATTAAGAGGAAGAAGCTTGCACTGACCAGACAGAATCCTTTGTTTGAATGGAATTTATGCATCATGCAGGAGGTGTATGAATATGCAACAGGCTGTTGTTTTTAAGGGTTAATCCTCTGTTATGATGCCCAGAAAAAGGTATCCTTAACTCTTTGTTTTTATTGTGTCATATTGTCCTAAATCCTGATTGTCCAAATTTTCATTACTCTAACTATATTACTATTTTTAAAACTATTTTATTACTATTAAACTTTTAAAATTTTAAAAACAAGTGACAGGCGTTTTTCACAGGTGGCAATATTATGCTCTATATCCTTTATACAAAAAGAAGTCATACAAACTATTCTTGAAAGTTAATTACAGCCCAATTTCCATTTGGTGATGAAAATTGAAATTATTTTTGCAGCAATTCTCCAACAATGTCCACTTTCATTAACAGATGATTTGCAAAGCAGAGACAGTCTTTCACAATAGAAGCTACAGTGAAGCTTTAGAAACCTAATTTGACATCCTGTTGTAGGGAACTGCCTGACTATTTGACATTTTTTGTAAGATCTAGTTCATTTAAGAGGAATGAGGAAAACAAGCTTGCAAGAGAAAACAAATTTTAAATAAAACTTAAATAACAGCATCTCCGGGACACTGACAAACACACTGAACTCACTAAAAAGTTCATTATCCAGATTTTCTGGTGTTGTGTGCAGTAATAGGAGACTGGAGCAGCAACCTGAGAGTTCACAGCTACTCTCAGGCTCCCATGAACACAGGAGGAAATGAGGGATGGCATCAATCAAGTAGAGAGAACAGATCTTGAAGTTCTAATGCCTGGGCTTCCAAAACTTACATGCTTTACTCGAAAAACAAAGCAGAAATGAAGGATAACATTAAAGAAATTGAAAGAATAAGCAGATGGACAGCTACAGGTGTATCAGGAGGTGGTGGGGGAAGCTGCATTTCAGAAAAGTGAAGTATGCCACCATTACTTTTAACTCAAATTCGTGCTGCGCTGTTCAGGAGGTAAAGTCATTCTCTTTCAGGCAGTGCCTGCTCCAAGAAGGCATCTGCCAGCTCCCTGCAGGGAGAAGCAGCTCCTGTCCAAAGCACTGTTTGAGCTCAGCATGGGACTGACAGTCCAGTGATAATATACAATCAAAACAGATTGCAAGAAAAATCACAGAGGAAGGGAACTCCTTTTTCATGAATAAAAGGTGTGAGCACTCAGCCTTTTGGGTCATACTGCTGTACCTGTAAAAGATGATCAATTCCTAAGTTACAGTATGGAGTGTTTTACCTCCCTTTGGGGTTTTTCCACATCTGACAGAGCTGGGCTCTGACATAAGCCATCCTATCCAGCATCCCCCCTTCAGGGGCTGCCCACCAAGGAGGGGTCCCCACCTGGGCCACCCCAGTCCCCTCTCAGAACTGCTTTGGGAGGCAAGGAACCCCTGTGCTTCACGTGGTGAGATAAAATGGGGGTTATTGCCAGGGAGGAGGAAAATCTGACAATTATCCAAGGGAGGCAGGAGGGCAAGGGGCTGCCAGGGGACTGTGGGGATGGTGGGGAAGGGAGACAACTGTGGCGCGAGGGAACGTGAACCAGAGAATTGTTTAGATTGGAAAACACCTTTATGATCACCTAGTACAACCCAGCACTGCCAAATCCACCACGAAAACACGTCCCTAAATATCACATCTACATGAGTTTTAAATAACTCTAGGTGTATTGACTCCACCAGTTCCCCGCTCAGCCTGCTCCAGTGCTTGAAAACCCCTTCCATCAACATTTTTTTCCCAACATCTAAGCTACACCTCCCCTGCCACAACTTGAGGCCATCTCTTGCCCTGTCGCACGGGAGAAGAGGGCAGCCGCCCCCTGGCCACAGCCTCCTTTCAGGGAGCTGTAGGACGCAATGAGGTCTCCCCCGAGCACCCCAGCTCCCTCAGCCGCTCCTCATCACACTTGTGCTCCAGCCCCTTCCCCAGCTTTGTCGCCCTTCTGCGAACATGAAGGAGGCGCGCAGGGCGCGGGGCCCGTCGCGGAGAGGAGGGCAGGGCCCGGGGAGGGGAGGGAAGCGGCGCTCTCCGACACTCACTGCGCACCATGGCCGCCCTCGGCAGCCGCCGCCGTGCCCGGCCGCGCCGCGCTGCCACAGCAACGGCCCCGGCCGGCGGCGCCGAGGGCGGCGCCGGGGCCTCGCTGGAGCCCCGGGCGGAGCTGCAGCGCCCAGGAGATGCCGGCCCTGCCCTCTCTCGGCAGGCACAGTGTCTTTTCCTCAGGCATAAATTTCCCGTCTCGTACTTTGCATGACACTTCTGTCCTCCTGCTGCGTATCCGTCAGCTAGTTTGCCTCACACATTTTGGGCGGAAAGCTTGTTTTCCGTGGTTTGTGAAAGCAGCCTGTTCCAGTGATTTACAGTCTTGTAGAATTTTAGAATCGTAGAACAGTTTGGGTTGGAAAAGGCCTGTAAGATCACCAAGCACACCCGTTAATTTGACACAGCCAAGTCACCCCTAAACAATGTCCCCCCAATGCCAGGTCTGCACCTCTTCCAAATCTTTCCAGGGATGGCGACTCCACCACTTTCCTGCACAGCCTGTTCAATTCTGGATCACAACCAGCATCGGGTCAAAGTGGTGACATCAGGAAAGTCATTCTGTATTTCTTACCTGTCTTCATTAACCTAAAGGTCTAATCAAACCAAAGGGTCATCTTCTACTAACAGGAAATTCACCCATACATTTAAATAAGGCAGTAGGAATTGTTATAAAGGTCAAATTCATTTATTAAGCCATTTACCTCTGATGTGAATGCAGCTCCCCACAGCCACTCAGCATCTTTCTATCCATATTGCTGATTAGAGGAGTATGAAGGTGCCATTGAGTAAGGCTCCTGAGATTTGTGGAGATGATGAGACACAAAGAAGCAGGAGTGGTTTATGCACTTTGACTCCGTTGTATTTGTCCTGGCCTATCTGACTGGGTAAGTAACAACTCCACTCCGAGGTTTAAACAGATGGTTAGATGTGGCCCACGGCCCCTGCACAGAATCACAGACATTAAAGAAGGGCCTACACATTTACCTACACATTTATATCAAATTGCAGGCCTTTTCAAAAAATAATTATTTGCTAGTAATTTTTTTTTTTTGGGAACAGAACTCACAACCAAATTACTAATTTCAAACAAGGAAAAAATCTTGTTTTCGCTGTGTACAGTATTTTAAACCCTGTGTTTATGTTGTGTAACATTGAAATGCCTATGGTATTTGGTGTAGCTAAAATCAAGGGGTGAAAGTGTTCTTCCTTTTTTCAGGTATCGTGGATGATAATTCTAAAGAAAGGAATATAAAATCTGCAATTAATTAAATTGCCAAATCAGTGAGTTGACTTGATGAGTGGGTTGACTTGGCAGAATGCCAGGTGCCCACCAGCTTTTTTTTTTTTTTCCTCACTTCCCAGCCTCAACGAAAGATGGGGAGAAAATACGATAAGAAGCTCATGGATTGAGATAAGGGCAGGGACATTAAACAATTACCATCAGGGACAAAACTGAATAAATTTGGGGAAATTAATTTAACTTTTTGCCAATTAAATAGAGTAGGATAGAGAGACATAATGACAAATCTAAATCTACCCTCCTTTTATTTCTCCCTTCTCCCCAGCTCAACTTCACTCCAAACTCTTGTAGCTCTATGTCCTTAGTTAAGCCACAGTTTGTTTTAATCAGTATGTACATAGGTCCTGTGTGACAAATCTAGTTCAGCTGCAGGACTTCTTCTTCAAGCAGGTAACTTCTCACTTGTGATGAGCACAAAAGTAGAATTATCTGTACACCATTAACTGAAGAGCTCTCAGAATATGTTTGATTTTCTCTTGTGAAGAACAGGGTTTTTTCTGACTCAGAGCTAAATTACTCAGGAAGACAGTAAGCAGCACTTTGGACAAAGGACAAAGCTAGGTGCTGAAGTATGTTATTTGCTGTGTACTTTATTTTCACACAGTTGTTGTTTTTTTTTTCTTTTTTAAATTATGTACCAAGAGTTTAGCAGCACAAGCCTGAAATCCTGGCGTGAAGCAATGTACATGCCAGAGATAATGTAAAGAACCATATTACAAACAGGACATTGAAGATGAGAAGAAAAAGTCACCTCTGCATGTCTGTCATGAAGAAATTCAGTTTATCATTTTAATATATTACAACTTTATTTGTTACATGTGTAAAACAATGCAATATGTATATCTATGTAATGACAAAAACAAACTTTATAGCATTATTATTCCAATGCTAGCATTTATAGCATTATTAATACAGAAGTATTTTGGAAATATCTTGACTTTGTCCATACATACAATCATGTAAGGTGCTCCAGCTCCAGAAAATTGATATACATGGACAAAGCTGTTGAAATGCTGCAGCTTAGAGTCTTGGCTGGTGTAAATCAGCTGATTGATACCCACTCAGAATTTAAACCTATCTATTTTTATTTATTTCCTATTGAATTACTGTTTTTTCAAATATTATTTTTTATTTTATTTTTCTGTGGTGCTAAGTAATGTAGTCACCAGTACAAAACAAGGCTTTATGTTTGCACTAAAGTACTAAAAAACCCTCCCTCAAAGAGCACACAATCTGCAGGGCAGGACATGAACTCAGAAATAAGAAATTCACTGAAACATATACAATTTCTAATAAAAACAATCTTCATTACTGAAAAACACTCTCAAATACAAGAAGAAATAAAAACAGGAAGAACTTTACTGATATAGAAATACCAGAGATAGGGGGGGGGAAAAGCAGCATGAGAAACCATAAAAATGGAAACAGCATAAATGAAGTAACAGTCTTGTTGGGTGTATATAGAAACGTGCAGAGGTTTACAAAATAGTGCAGCCAGTTCATAAAAATGTACATCAAAAAGAAGATGTTGCAGAACTGGACTAAGTGGTCATAACCTGTATTCTGTACCGTGCAGTTTATTCCATATAACTTAAATAAAAGATGGTAATCTTTGTATGGTTTGGCTTCATGAGTAATGCTTTCAGGATAACTACAAACCAGACTTGCTCACAGACCAGGAACATTAAAAATTAAGGAATGGCATCGATATTATCATCTTCCACATGACCATTCCCCCTATAAAGCACTACATGATATATACTCAGGAATGACCCAGAAATTCACCTGAACACAGCTGAAGTAAGAGTAGAAGACAAGGTATAATGATAACTATCATATATATTAAAAAAAGCAATAAATTGTAAAAAAAAATGCACGGGTGGGTTTAAATCTACATCTCAGCCCTTCTATTTGATTCTTTTCTCTAAATAAGGTGCTATGTTAAAGGGGAGTAAACGTTTAATCACTGGAGACAAAAAAACCCATAAAATTCTAGTTGTTTTCCTTGTTAGTATATGTGTCAGTTAATCACCAATCAATAAATGGGTTTACTGTGAGAGAATTATATTCCACAATTATCCTAGGCTTGATACTGTAGTTACCAGAAGCTGCAAATACTCATTACCTCTGAAAGTCTAGATTTACATGTTTAGGTTGGAAATTTTTTTTCAGTTTTTCATCAAAAAAATCCTGGCTTCAATTTTTTTATCCAACAGGAAGAATCATATGATTGTGCTTCTTTTCAGAGAAAAAAGATCAGGCCTGTTTTTATGTCCATAGGAGTATACAGAAGGGAACTGCCAAAGCCAACCAGTCTGGTATCAGACAAGAACTTTGTTAATTCAACATCCATGAATATCAGGGAAGGCAGATCTTAATAGATCCTGAGCACTTTATTTTTAGCCCTTGAACTCCAATTGAGAAATTGTCCCAGGAGTTCCCTCACTCCAGATCAGAACAATTCTGATTTACAGTTTGTATTTATTAATAAACCAATTATAGGAATTTATTGTAGACTTTTTTTTTTTCAATCTCAATCAGATTTTTCTTTGATAGTTTACAGTGAACTAAAGAGTTTACAGTGAACTCTTCTTTTCTAGTTTTCAGCATAATTGCTTTGATGATTGCAGGGTAATTACAGTCAGACTTTTCTCTCAGAATGGGATTTAAATTTCCAGATTATTATTTCAAGAGATTATTTAAACACTAAAAATCTTTATAATCCTTTAATTTTAAAATTATTTTAGTAATGAACTTTTTACAATAGGCATAAAATAGATAACAAAATATTTACATGTTTTACAGAGTGATATTTACTCTCAGTTGTCTATGTATTTTAAAGAGGAAATATTTAACCCAATATTATTCAAGTGTACTAATTACAAGTAAATATGAGGATGAGTATATTAAATACGGTTTTAGTTACATAGTAGATCAGTTATCACAAGTATTCAGCCACTGTCCAAATCCATTATCTTTGATAGCATGTTGTAACAAGAAATTAATACATAAAATATGACATCATTTTTATTAAAAAAAATATTTCATGGGAATTACGAAACACTTTTCATTATCTAGGCAAGATACTACAGATATAGCATTTCTTTTTGTGAGTTCTTTCAGGTAGTCACCAAGAACTAAGGCCTCACTCACATTTGACCAGAAGAAAAATAAAGCTAAAATTAATTGTGTTTTGGAGGGAGAATACTATCAAATCTGTTTTATTTTTTTTTCCCACAGGAACATGTAACCATGGCCATAAGGAGGTATCCCGGAGTTTGGTGCTGAAGAGCTGATGAAAATAAATTGGAGGAGGAGGAAAAATGAAAACTGTTATTGAACTCATTTCAAAATGCACAGAAGTAACAACTCTGCTTTTAAGTTTTTACAAAGTACAAGATACAAGCATGTTTTTAACTGTAGAAGGTCCTGTCTTGCAGTAACCTGTGCCAGTCTGTGTTTAGTTTAGTCCTGCCATACAACAAGTGCCAAGTTCTCTACTCCATCTTGTTGCACGTGCTTTGGTTAACACTGACAGTGGCTTTCAAAACCAGAGTGAGCTTTCAAGCTCTGGTGTTTCAGCCCTTACATAGACAGTTCCACTGACTTTAAGAAGTGCCTTATGTGGCATCCCCAGCTTGGCATGCTGTGAGTAGGACATTTTGTCACCATAGGCAAAGTGATCAAATGCCTGCACTCCTTTCTAAAATGCTTTGTTCTCATGATTAACATCCCCCTTCTAAGAGCTGAAAGAAAGGTTTTCCAGGTTGTATCTGCAGCTCTGCAGATGCCTTTAGATCTCAGAAGCTGAACGGCACTCAACCAGGAAACCGATGAAGAAGGCTGTTCTAGCCACTCTATAAGGAACACAAACTGGCTCCACTTGGTTCCTTCTTTTCATGTTTAACTGTACAAAGTAAAGATATAAAGGAAATAACAGAGCCAGGACTGGAATGACCAACTCCAAGTACAAATAAATCAGAGCTCTTCTTTTAAAGGTTTGAGCTGCAGCAAGGCTTAGAAATGCTTGTAAAACAGAAACTGGAGTGTGAGGATGAGGAAAGAGAATAGGGAGTAGAAGAATGTCTAAGTGTTTTTCAGATATTCTGGACCAATTCATGTTGGTGCTGCTTCACTGCTTCAGTGGAATGCAACCAGCTCAGAGCAGCACAGCACCTGGTCCTGCTGTTCAGTTCACACTTGGGAAAAGGAAGGCTTGTTTTGCCTGTTACTGAAAAACATGTTTTCTCTGGGCTGAAGCACAGCAATTGTTAACAGCTTACACTATTTAGACTGCTGCCAGACAACGGAAAGAAAATATACCATCCAAATGCAATAAAAAGGAGTTGTAGACATCAAAGTGGAGTAATTTGCAGTGAAAACTGGCAAGGGTCCTGTAGCTAGACCTTCTTTTAACGAAAAGTCCATGGAACCTTTCTGATATGTTTGGACCCTGTTCCATAATAGGACTCATCCCCAAAAATATGGAATTCCTTCTAAACTTAAACATGTACTCACCAACTGTTCTTTATTTCTTATAATTGTCTGTGGGGAAAAAAAAAAAGAATATATTTTTGTATGTCTTGATTTAAACCACAGTGTCCTATAATTATTATATATTATCAGTAGGTTCACAAATTCAGCTAAGCTGCAGGACTACTTGTTTGAGCAGGTAACTTCTCACTTGTGATGAGTATAAAAGAGGCATTCTCTGTATACCTGCTGCTGAAGAGCTCTCAGAGTGTTTTTTCTCTCGTGAAGAACAGCTTTGTTATGACTCAGGGCTAAGCTATTCAGGGAGAGGGAAAGCAGCACTTAGGGGCATGTGCTTGCAACACACTGGTCCTGACCTGGTGGCTTTGGTAAAACCAAAGTTTTAGGGACTACAGACATAGCAACAGACTGATACATCATCTGTCAAAAAGTGGGACTGTCATTGCACTGGGGCTGTCCAAGTTGTGCCTTGCTGTTTCTGACTTCCAATGTACCCAATTCAAAGGCTGAGGTCTGCCAGATTGTCTTGGTGCCCTTGGCATACACTGATCTCCTGAACCCTGACAGCTTCAGAAACAAAAAAGCTCCTCTTGAGCTTCACTTTCAGCCCATAAAAATTCAGATGAGCCCAAACTTTTTAGTATTAGAAGCATTTTGTATTTTAGACATTTAGAATTTTGTGGTGCAAAAAAAGGTGAAAGAATGGTAATTCATAAATCCAGCACATCCATACTTGCTTTCAGCGTGAAGGCCTATGTGTGAGCTAATGGTGCATTGGGTTAGAGAGGCCAAATTATATCAGTTCTGTAGTCCCTGGAAGTTGGTGATGTGGCAAGCATCACAATTAGCTGGTTTTATTTTTTCCAGTTAAAAAAAAAGGCTAGGTCTGGTGGCCTGGGGGTGGACTTCAGTGCAAGGCTTGAAAGTACACCTCTAGAATCTTAAATTACACTGCTTGAACTGTGTCTGCATCATGTCAAGGCATATTACGTTTGCCTCCCTTTTCTGCTACAACATTTATTGCACATCATGAAAAGGCAGGTTTTTGAATTAACAGAAAGTTTCTGTGAATCCAAATCAGTAACTGGAAAAGCCAAATGCTCCATCAGTAAATTTAGATCCCACCTTCTGTCTTCTGACATGAAAACAACAGGAGGAATCTCCTTCCTCTTCTTATTATAAAATGTCTAAATTCCTCTGTTCATCACATGGCACTGGAACCACTTACCAAAACTTAGTTGTTTTGAAAACTGTATCGAGACTGAAGAAAGATGACACAGCAGCATCTTGGGACAAAAGAACTGTAAAATTAAAATGCAAAGTGCTGTAATGGATTGAAGTCTACATTTGTCCCCATTTGACCAAATAATGCTCTTATTAGGATCAGTAAGACCCGTGGATATACATTCAAGGAAAGAATTTGTTCCTCAGATGTGACTTAGTAAAAAAAAATATATGTTGGAAATAAAGAAATTCTATACTTACAAACTAGAATCATCAGCAACAAAGTGGCAGACAGTCCTCCCAGAAAATATCTGACAACATAACAATACCCAGAAAGGTTAGAAAAAGCCAAGAGATGCATATTGGGTTAAAAGAGGTGAAGCCTGCGTGGGAGGAGGAGGAAGGGTTCTTGCAAATGAACCCTCTGAACTCTGGTAGGTGAACTGTAATTTGAAACTTTCAATTATGTAAACTATCAAAGATAATCTCCTGGAAAGAAAGACCTCAGCATTCAGACTGAGAGAAAAACTCACTTAGAAAGACATGGATCCATTCTGATTCTTCTCAGCCTGCCAAAACCCCTGTCAAAGCACACTTGGCAAAGTAGCTTTCATATCTGCATACATATTTCTTATTTTGGTGCATATCTATATAGCTCAGATATTTGCCTGCATTGACTATTATGTGAAAATACATTTTCACAGTGAGACACATATAACTTTGAAAATGTGATCCTTAATTTAAGTTTTATTCACCAGTTGAAATGAAGCAAGTACTCATGTCAGAAACAGAAAATAAAAGAAATAAAAATTACCTTGTACATACTGAAATGATTAAACACATGATCAGTGCAACCATCTGAGAAATGACATTTTGCACTGTCCTGGATTCTAAAATAGAAATCAGAAAAATAATAGGTTTTAATGAAAGTAAATATTTTACAGGAGGTGTTTGCAAAGGCTACCTTCAGCCTGTGAGACCAGTCTCTTCAGTTGCTTTCAAAGAGAACTTGCTTGGAGTGATTCAAAGCAGAAACCTAATTTTCATGCTCTGGGTGTCTCTCAGGAGTCTTTTTCCCCCACAACTACAGAAACACTGTGCCCTCCATGCTCTTAGAAAACAAGCCTTTCTGCATAATTGCCTGTTTTAGTTTTTGCTCACATGCCCTTTCCTCCATTTTCCTCTTCATTCCTCTTTTTTTTCTGAAAAACGGGTGAGGAAAAGATGTGAGCAGGGGGTAGTAATCAAATACCATTTTTATGATTTTGTTATTTTTAATCATTCATTTAAAATATATGTTTTGGTAAACAGATTCTATTCTGCAAGGGGCCAGATCCATATTTTTAATGTATTTTCACTTCACTCTAGAAATAAGGCATGCCAGAATAAGAACATAACATACCTGCATTGCTCCAATTCTCTTCATTTGCATTTATCATAAATGAAGAGCAGGATTTTGAAGCACAAAATGGTTCCTCAAAATGAAGAAAGTCATCATCTTTGGTGAGAAATGCTCCATTAGGTGCTGGAATTTGCCTTTGCGACACATGGTTATTATATTCAGAAGAAAAGTCTGAATCACCTACAAGAAATGCATGTATAACTGAGATTGCACAGAGGAAGAGCTCTGAGACTCTGTATTAATGAATTTAGGAATTAATTACTGAATCACAGGAGAGGTTGCAAATTGTTATGGGTAGGGAATCGGTGGGTTCAAATGCATGCAGGAGGAAATATGCAAAATAAAGACAAAACTGCATAGGGCATAACAGATTAAGTTATTGAAAAAGCCAGGTCAAAGCAGACAGTGCCAGGTGTTAATTACACCAGAATAAACATTCCTGGTGATGACTTTGCATTCAAAGTCAGTAAAAAAATTACTTTTTGGCACAGAGGTCTTTGCAGAGTCATACTTAGTTTTAATGCCAGAAGCTTTATTTATCCCTTAGAATTCTGTACTTCATTCTATCCTTTACCTGCACACCTTGGCAGACAACACCTGCATAACTTCCAGAAAGAGATACCCAGTTCACACTAAACACAGACTGCAATGCTGTATCTTGATTACCAGGTACCTGATCAGGGCTTACCAATATCACTGTGACTGGCTTCTAGTTTACTGCCTCCATCAGGCCAAGGATCCTCTACATGGGAGAAATCCATCCTGCTGGGAATGGTGGAGCTGAGCCATGAGCTGGAGGCACTGAGATTGAACAAGCTGTCAAGAGAGCGACGGATTTTCTTCCTTCGCCTGAATACCCTAGAAAGAAAGGATATGTTGCCAAGGAATAGAGTTAATTATTCCTGTTGAGCTGGGACAGAGCTCTAAAGCTTGCAGGAATGACATGAAAGAACAAGGTTCTGGGTCCTGCTCCCAGTCCTGTTCTTGACCCTGGGCATGTCACCAGGAATGGCTACTGCACACCACAATGTGTCAGGGAATGTATTAACAGCAGGGCTGATCATGCTGTCATGATACTGGGTACTGTGGTACCAAATGATACCACAGCTACTGCTCTCTGATAGTACTGTGAGTGCTACCTGTGATTTTCACTGATGTATCTGATTTGGGGTAGTCTAAATCCACTGAATTCAAGGTTTTTTGAACTACATTTTACATGCCTTTCTAAATTGTTGTTCTTCTGAATCATGAAATGTTTTTGCTTGAGTAAGAATTCCAGGACCAGACCTTTTTATTTTTATTTATGTGTGTGTATGTGTTTTAGATAAAGATACTTATATATATATATATATATATATACACACATTTTTTTCTTAGTCCTTATCAGAGTAACACCCCATTGGCAAAATGAGCTGCAGCTCTCTCCTTTTCCTTTATTGGACACAACTTCAATTATAGCAACAACTCTGCACTAAAGAGTTTTTATGTAGTAAGATGTGACTGAAAATCAGGTCATTTCATTCACTGCGCTCTCTAAACAATTGAGATGTTCCCAATCAGAAGTAATGCTGGTCTTATGCCGAGCAAAATATAGACAGATGCAAAGACACCTCCAGATACAGCTCTAGATAAGGCCAGAGATGTGGAGGCAATCACCAACGTGGAGTAAAATCTGCACATAGTTCACTTACCGAACTAAATTCTCTTTATATGTAACACTGGTGTGGGATGGTGTCAGTGTTATGTTGCCTTCATCAGACAAAAAACTGTCTTCTGTCAAAACATAATAACCGTTAGAAAGCAGTCGAGGGCTGCGGCGGCATGTAGGAACGGAGCCTGACAGAGGGTTTGTGGAGCACTCGTAGGCAGGATCGTCATCCAAAAAGGCACAAGCATGACTGAAAAGGAGAAATGAAAGCCTCTAATTTAGAGAAGGTCTGGACAGAGCAAACCCATGATTTAATAGTAATGATTTTACATTTCAAACTGATGGGGACTGGTAATGACACAGATTTAAAATACGCAGATGTAATGATATTAGTCCATACTGGGGGTTTCAGCCAGCTGACGTGTGCATCACAGGTTCCAGAACTTCAGATTACAGGAGGGATACGTGCCAGGGGAGCATTTCCTGAAGCCAGTTTGAGCTCAGAAGTGCTTGGTGTGTTTCTGTGGCAGTGCTCTTGGCCAAGGAGCCCTGCTGGACCTACACTGGAGCCATCAGAGGTATTCCAATATTTGGCATCTCTGAGTACCTCTACATGGCAGAATCTGGGTGCCCCTGAGCCAGGCAGGATTTACTTGCTTTTTTATAAACTAGCCATACTTGGTGAAGATTTAAGAATACAAGACTTCTAATTCTCACAGATCCTAGAATGCCATGCAGCTGGAACAACATGGGATAAAGCCCACACATTGTGATAGCACATTCCATCCAGCACTGAAACACAATTGATTTTGGGATTAAATACAGCACAGAAAAATAAACTCTTTGGTGTTTAAAGTAGAAGGGAGTAATGACAGAGGTAAAAGGATCTAAAAGTTGTAGACATTGTACTTAGTTTGACTAAAATTTAATTTATGGTTATACCTTTCCCCTTAACACCTATGAGTTCCAAATTGCCATATAGTGACATCATGGAAAGAAAGGAAGACACTGGATTGATTTAGTGTCTGACCTGTGTTTCAGTAAGAGGTTTAACTACCCCATATGGTATGTCACAGAGAGATACCATAATTTCAGTGTAGGGAAAAGCAGATGGAAGAGAGATACTCCAAAACCCTGTAATTGCAAAGCCAGTGTTTCCAACCTCCACAGCAGTACTTCTGAACTTCCATTTAGGGCAGTAATTAAATAATTATCAGCACTACATTTCTCAGTGGCCCAAAAGGGCTTTTACAAAATCTATGCCAAAACAAAAAAAAAAAATTAAGCAAGTGTAACTTTCCTTAATACCTTGGAAAAATATGTCTTGAGAGGCTGTGTCTATGCTCTTCATTAAATGGTGTTGAACCTGCAGAGGCAAAGGTGAAATAAGAAGGAATTTTTATCATATTCACTGACAGGTAGCTTGTGCATACCAGAAAGATAATAAAAAAAGCTAAAAATGAAAAGAAAAGTAAGGGAAGAATTAGAGGAGACAAAACATATGAAGGAATTGGGGAAAGACTTAATGTTTATAGGAAGCTCATTTCAACCAGGAAAACACAGAATCAGAGCCAACAGAATTCAGATTTCTGTACTCTGCCCAGATAACAGACTTGAGAGAAATAATTATGGACACAAATTTTGCAGTAATTTTAAGGTGTTTTACCAGAAATCTGCTTCATGCTAAAGCTAGAACCTGAACTGGCACTAGATACAGCGTAGAATGGAAAGGCCACCATTACCACTACATTATATTTTTCAGATGAAAATTGTAGACATAGGCCAATGAGTGCAGGGATTGCTACAGTGACAAATATTTGACAGTAATATTGTGGCAAGAGACTAAGGAAATAGGATTTGTCTGGATTACCATGGCTCAAGTGTGAAAAGTGCTGCTGGATGTTCTGCACCTGACAGAATCAATCTTACAAAATATGAGCAAGGCCTATGCATGGGGAGAATTTATGTCTATTATTCCATAAAAAGATAAAAGATATGATCTTTCCCTATATTACCTTGTCTCTCCTGAATCTTTAGAGCTTCAGACTTACAACACCATTAGTAAATGCTCATTCTTCACCTCTGAGAGGAGATAGGGCTAAGGGAATTTTATATTTTTATGTTCAGTTATGAGCTGAGGCAAAGAAAAGACATGAAGGTCAGGGTTTCCACTTTGGTAATCTTGTTTAACCTCCTTGGGAGCTCAGTTGTCAGTCACAGACTGGGTGTGAAGGCTGACTCAGACTTGGGACCAGGCAAGGTGATGAAAGAAGAGAAGTAAAACTTTCAGGGTATTTTTCACAAATCAGTCCCATTACCTTGGTCCCATACATACTGCTTCTCCTACCATTTTGGAAAAAAGAAAATAAATCACTTTACCATGAACCATATCTTTTAAGTTATTTTGGCAGCTCTAATGGCTGCCAAAATAACTTAAAAAGGAGAAAATGGAAAGAATTTGGGGGAAGGTACAGAGAGCTCAAGAAGCATCAGTCACAATGCCACAGAGCTAGTTGTACAATGGGACCAGTGGTGTATTTCATAGTTTGACATGTACTAGAGCTATTTTTAACCTACAACTACCTCCTGAAATAATTTCTCTTATTTTAGGCAAAATAATGATTCTTAAATGTGTAAAAAATCTTATATTCAAAACCAAGAAATGCATTCAAACTTTAGAAGAAAATACAGGAAGGACTCAACAAGCAGTTGGTAGATCTGGATATAAACCAAAACCAGCAAAATCCTAAGTCTTATCAGTCAAAAAAGATCCCCTTCACAAGGGATTTATTTATATTAAAACTCTCACAAATGTATCCAAATTTATTTGTGCCTGGAGTTGATGCAATATGTTCCATACATCTTGAAAAAGACTGTTTCATACACCCTAGGATAACAGGGAATATAGATTATCTGTAAAAGAGTTTAAAAAGAAATGGAAGCATGTTTTATTTTGTCTTGTTTGAAAATCAGGATGTGTAAGATAGTATCAGCAATATCCATCACAATATTAGTTATAATGTATTCTCACTTAGGCAAAAGTAACTGTTTCTAGGGCAAATTTGTTTGAAGAGGATATATAGAAGTATATGTCAGGATCAGTTATATCTATCACAACTCTTTAATAATCTGAGAGTGAAACTTTCCAGCAACTGAAACCCACAGCACAGCTGTATTGCACACAATTCTTTCAGTTATGAAAATAAAAAATAGCAACGTCTTAAAAATAATAACTTCTAGGAGTGGCAGCTTTTCTATGGGGTGGGGCTTTCACAAACTAGAAAGTGTTGACACATGCTGATCACAGTGGCAGAACAAACCACAGTCCTTCTGTTCCTCATTTGAATTCTCTCATAACTGTGCAAGGTATGTCTCTGCAGGATGTTTGTTTGCCACCCTCCAGAGAAATAAAATTTAAGATAAAATAGAGTATATTCATCTATTTCTAAAGGAAAGTCAACAATATACATATGCAGATATACTACTGGGGAGGCAAGGCATTTCCCTCTTTTCAAGAACAGTTAATAAGCAGCTGTAACTTGCTTTTAAACTATTTTAAGCAACGATAATATCAAGCTTCTGTGAACAGTCATGGAACAGACAGTCCAACAGATTTTTTGCTGCCCGTGATCAAGAAAATTTTCGGCTCATGCATAATGAAGAGAGTTCTTGAAAATAATTCAATCAATGATGGAGAAAACATGGAAACATTATGTTGTAGACAATGCTGCACAGTGTTCTGCTTTCATTTAATATTCAGTCCTATTTCTGTTCTATTAATAGCGTGAGAAGCTGTAGTAATGACATAACAAAACAAAGCTTCTCAACCACCACTGTACAATGGAGCAGTGGTACTGTGTCTGTACTCCACGAAATAAGCCATCAACTCAACACAGCACGCCTAAACTATGGCACGAGAAAAAGCCAACAGCTCTATGAAATCTCACTTAAAAGCGAATCTGAGGTGAATGTGGCAACATTTTATGTCAAGAATCCAAATAAAAATTTAAGGCAACAACCCCCCTTGGATTTCAAAACACACAAAAGTTCATGTTGTAATATAAACAAAAAGTCATTGTGCAAACCAGTCCGTTTTAACTACCTTTCCCTCCAAAAATCAAATTAGTGTTTAAGCCAATGATGCCTTCAGCGTACAATCTAAATATTTACATTAGTACCTACCACAATATAGTGCTAACTATTCAAATAGCTGAAACCCAGGCAATCAGTTTTATTCTATTTTATCTACCAAACACAAGTGTCTACAAAGAGTTTTATTTGTTCACAAATATCAGTTGTTTTTGAAGAGCAGCTTTGTCTTTTCTCCCTGCAGGTAATGGTAGCAACATTCACAAAACCGCGAAACTTCCTGAAGAGCAGCACAGAAATTAATCCAAAGCTTAGCTATTCCTCAGCTGGCAAATATATTAAGAGATAAGTAAGTCTAAAATTCTTCAAACCTGGAAAATCCATTTCACAATTAACACATGCGTGCAAAAAATTTCTCTTCATCAGCCGGAGAGCCCGTGGGGCGGCTGGTGGAGGCTGTTCCTTGAGCAGCTTCCTGGGAGAGCTCAGCCCTGACTCTTCGCAAGGGCAGGTCTAGCAAGTCCCCTGTTTCCTTTTGAAAACAGCCCGTGCAATCAGCGGCACAGAGCCCGAGTGAGGTCACGTTTCCTGTAAAGTAGCCTCACATCAGAGGCATTCATTCTAAAGAGCAAACCGAAGATAAAGATTAGCCATGAACGCTCCTGCCGGCTGTTGCAGAAGAGAAGAAGCACTACAAATAACGTCTCGCCCCAATGATCGTACAAAGAACAAAGACAGAACATTTTCTCATCAGTGACACAGAGTTTTGTTTCAGATTTGCTTTTCCATCTCGCACAGAAAACTTTCAAGTTGTGTATAGAATCATTCCATTTGTTGAAATACTTGTGAGCCTGGCAGGCTTTGATGTAAGAAAATGATCCAGTTACCAAAAAAAAAATTCATGCATTTTGCAAAAGAACTATTGTACAGAAGATACATTTGGTCAGACTTCTGAGCTGTGTTTCACAGCTGAAAACACTACTGCAAATATATGCCATGCAATGTTAATCTAAATTCCAAAGAAAGAAGAAAGGAATAAAGCTATTTGTAAACATAGTCATTGTCGCATGCTAAATGTTTCATACTCTGTAAGGTATCCATTCATCATATCTTAAAGTATAAAAAATAAAGTCAAATCCACACAAGAGAAATGGAGCCTGAATAAGATATCCTGGCAACCAAAGGACTTGGCTACAGAACTATTACATACTAAAGTAATATAAATCAGCTGCTTGACACTGAATTGTATAGCCTTAGGGGGTAACACTTCATCTCCAAATAGATAAAATGATCTAGTAGTTTTCTTTCCTGATGTCTGTATGTATCACTGACAAAAAAATGAAACCATAAATCTAGTAAAATATGATTTATCTTATGATAGTTTGTGGGGTTTTTTCCCCTTGGAGAAGGAAAAATAGTTCCACTGATAAAAAGAATGTAAAAAGCTCACATTCCAGAAAAGGAAACAAAAATAGGAATTAGGCAATTAGGATGTTGCAAAAGATCTTCTGTTTGCGAGTTAAACTAAAATGAACAGTTTATGATCCTTTTGTTTAAACATGAAAATAGGGACATAGTCCATCTTCACATCAGTTCTTTTAATTTAGTGGAGTTATGTCAATGAGGAAATTTAGTCCAGCACTATTTCCATGGATGCATGGGCTTCATCACAGCAGCATTTCCCTGGCCACCCTGCCTCTCTACAGGCAATGAATATAAATTCCCAATGATCTTTAAAACTAGGTCACTTACAGAAGAATTTCTGTACACACAGGAATTTACTCCTTGGGCATATTTTTGGTCTCTCTTCTTATTATTCTCAACAGGAAGAAGTTAATTCCAAGCTTGAACTGCTTTTCTGAAGGACATTGGCATTTCATGTTTGTCTATATATTGTGTCTATATCATCATATTCAGGCTTGGAGGTGTTTTCTTTTTTAATCACTGCTATTTGTATCTGAAACTCACTGTTCCACAAGCTTTTGATGCATAAATTTAATGCATTGGTGAATATTTTATAGGTGAGTGCTCGACTATAGTTAATACATGCACAAACAAGGGTTTATATACAGCTTTTTTTTTCTTCACCCTGTAGCTTCTCAAATTTCCCACTCCACCAACACACCCTATCTCAACAATAACCAGGTTTCAAATTTTACAATGAGCACACAACAAGCTTACTTGCAGTAGTTTTATGCCTGTGGCATACATTACCATTCAACCCACAAAAGGAAGGAAGTTAGAAATTACAATACTAAATACCACACATCTTTGTACACTTCTCCCAGGCTCACTCTGCTTTTGATGCAACAGATAGTGCAGAGTCTGACAGTCCAAGAGAAGTGGGGCTGGGGCAGCTCCATGCCTGGGGTCCCACCAGCATTGAGCCAGTACCCCTGGGAGGGACACACACAGAGTGCATTTATAACCACGTTACACACACAGCTGGCAACACAGGCAACAGGCACAGAGAGAGCACTGCCACAGCACCAAGAGCCTCATCCTTCTCACCCCTCTGGCTGAACAGTGCAGGGGTCCTCTAGTGAGGATACACACATCTCTACATGCCCCTCCAGCAGCTGGGCTCAGGAAATCTGCCCAACAGCTGCCCTTGGATCCCAGTCTCACCAGTTGCATGTACCCGGACATTTGAGCTCTCAGCCCACTGCCCAATTGGTGGTGCAGACCATCACACACACAGGTACAGCTGGCTGGGATTGCCCAGGTCCTCAGCAACCCACAGAGAGACACCCCAGCCCACGGGTGTCCCATGCCCCAGGCAGCAGCTCCTCCCAGTCCCGAGGTGCTCTGGTGTTAACTCATCTGGGTGGGTTCCATGCCTGGCCACAAGGGCTGAGACTCCTCTGGGACAGTCCTGGGAAAGGCCCAGCAGACAAAGTGTCTCTTCCTCTGAAATCTTAATTCAGGTTCCCACCTGCCTTTGTGCTCCCAGGCTCCTCTGGCTGATCAGAAAGGCTTTTGATGGGCTGATGGCTCCTGGAATGGGAACAGCTGGGTGCAGAGAATTCTTTGGGCTCCTTCCCCCACTGCTGTGCTTCCACTCCCCCTCTTCTGTGCTCCTCTGTGGGTGTGCAGATGAGCTTTTAGCACATACTGCACCATAACTTGGCCATCTCAATGGCCCACTGCAACTCAATGCAGAGTACTGTTATGCTAAACACTCAATTTTCAGGAAGGGTATTTTCTGGTAGAGTGAATTGAGTGGCCATGGTGGAGAGAGTGGAGTGCTTATTGATTGAATGTAATTGAGAGTAATGTGATGCTTCTGTAACTCTCTTTGAACATCCTGGAAACCTGACAACCTTTAATTGTCCACCAGCTTCAGTAACCATCAAATCAGGCCATTTTTTCCTATATCACAGGTCTGTGTCAATAATGTTTATATAGTACTCAAAAGTAAAAAAAAAAAAAATTCTTCGATATCTGAAAATTAATTGAAAAAAATTTTAAAATCCAGCAGGGGAAAGGCTGGTCATGAGAATCTCTTCATTTTGACCCAGCCTCACTGGTCAAAATGAAGGTCTTGCTGCAGGGCAAACTAAGACCCATTTTCATTTACCTTTGTGAATGATAACATTTTAAGCTAAGTATATTCCTTTATGCAGCAGAAACAGTTAGCAGTATTTGAGGGACTCTAGTAATTAAGAAAAAAAAATCTCACAAAACTAGACATTTTATTTCAATTTTAATAAAAGGCTAATCCTGCATTTAGTTAGAATTTCAGTGCAGGTTATAGAATTGTCACATCATATATGATTTTAATAACCTTATCAGGTCAGCTGTATGAACAAAGATTAATTAGCCTGAACAAAGATTAATTTGCCTTGAAGTGGAACAAATCAATTTTTAATGGATTTGTTATCAGATGGAAATCCCATCACACTCTATAAGGACTTTCTGAATTTCAGGATTGATTTTTTACCCCCAAATCCATTATTTTAGCTTAATTGTTCTGCAAAACAGGCAAAAAAGGGCATTTCTTGTTTGCATGGTGGAGTACAATGAATAGACCTGTAAAATTTGGACTTAGCTCTGAGCTTGCTGATACATCCACACTACTTAGAACTCAAGAGCTTACATCCAATAATGCTACATCAGCTACCTCTATATTATACCACAGACACAGTCAAGATAGACAAAAAATGTCAAAAAGGATCTAAACCAAGTAAGCCTGTGAAGTACAATGACATCTCTCTGTACAAAGCCATGACCAGGCTGTGTCGTATCTCCTTGCTTCTTGATTATATGGTACCATGGAGAAATTTCCTCGGTATCAGAACCTGATGTAGACAAGGGAAAATGTCACATCATGATACGAGAGCAGTGTAAAAATAGGCATGGGAAAAATACAAGAAATGCTTCCATTAGAATCTGTAACTTCCCCACCCTGCTTCTGAAAATACTGCTTTAAAACCTGTTCTGTCAGAGAAAGAAAACAAAAGGAAGACGTTCAAATCCATCAGCCAAAGCAGAATTTAGTCAAGGTCTCTAAT
Source organism: Serinus canaria (assembly GCF_022539315.1). Taxonomy (NCBI): domain Eukaryota; kingdom Metazoa; phylum Chordata; class Aves; order Passeriformes; family Fringillidae; genus Serinus; species Serinus canaria. Next base: position 143,552,569 of record NC_066315.1, read on the forward strand.
AGAACTCAGGTGAGTCCTTATTTGAGTTCTTCATAAATTTCCTCACAAGAAGATCTGACTGTTACTGAAGAAGGTAGGAACACACAAAAAAAAAAAAAAAAAACAAACGCACAGATCTATACTAAAAGCTTTCTGACTCAATTCTATAAAGGATGTCAAAAGTTTATGAGTCAGCACACTGCAGTGTCTGCTGTGGCTACAAGCAGCCAGGGCAGAGTCAGCTGTTGGCCAGTTGTGCTCCAGCAGCATCTGATTTGCAGAGAATAGAAATATTAATGCACTGATCACTGGTCTGAGCAGAGAATGAGTGGGAACAGGTTTGAGGTGATGTATGAGTGGTGTACACCCATGGTTCCTAAGCTCACAGGCCATCACACTTCCAGCACACATCTACATTTTAGGACACACAGACTGAGAGGGAAAGGACGAGGGGGGGGTAGGACAGCATGGGGACAATGCTGACTCTCAGCTCTAAATGTTAAAACCCATCACTATGTGACCAACCCAGGAATAATCCATAAGACATGGAGAAGACTCAATTGCCCATACTCCTGTCTCCCATGTCACTGTAGTTAGTGCTGGACACACCACCTGCATAGCAGCACCTGGGTGCTTAAAAGCTCAACAGGCTACATAGGTACACACAGCTTTAGGGACCTTCTCAGTGCTCTAACTAGACACATAAAATCTCCTCTTTGGTTGGGGGTTTTCTTGTGACATTCTGAGTCCCAAAATAAAAATTAATAGTCCTCTGGAGGTGGCCAGGCACTGCTGCCCACTGTACCTGGAACCTGGGTGGTTTTTGTGACAGCCCTGATGTGATCTACTTGGAACAGAGGTTCCATGTAGAACAGTACATTTTACAACAGTACATTGTACTGATGTACAGTGAAGACTTTTAGCCAACAAATGATTGTAAAGAATCATAACATGCTTTATATATACTGAAAATCTGTAGCTGACAGATGTTCGTCTCACTGGTTTCTGAGTCAACAGTAAGTGGCAAAATACTGATAATTCTGGTATCATGCTAATTTCTATAATAAATCCTACTGAGTGAGGCATAAATGAAGACTAGTAACAACTGAAGTGATACTCTAATAATGTTCTTAAAAATGCTTGTCTTTACACAGCAACCTTATCAGTTGTCTCTCTGTAGTCTGACATTGACTGAGCCCCTTTCTGCCTGTATACCAGTATTTAAAGAAAGTCTGTATTTTTGAGGCTTATACTGAGTGTCCACAGGCCTTTCTGGTATTGTTTGCAATTTTTCCAGCCTTGCCCATGCCCAACTCACATTTCCAGCTAGATCCAAAGTGATGTCCTGGACTACTTCAATGGCTAGGGAGAGGCAACAGCAGAGGCAGACTCAATATCCAGTGGAAAACCACCCAGACAGAGGCAGAGTGGTTTTACAGCCTGGATATTACCCAGCATTGCATAAAGATCAAGGATTTGAATGTGGTCTACAAGGCAATTAAGGACAGAGAGCAGAACTCTGATAGCCTTCCAGGAACCTGCCCATGTGACACCAGCACAGACCCAATGGCCAAGTACCAAGAAACAAGTGACTCCTCGTGCTCCTGTGAACAAATGCATTACAGGCATTTTACAGACAGGGCTGGGCACAAAGGGCTAATCTCACAATCAACAACCATCCTTCAACCCCTGAGGACACCCCAGTTTACATGGGACCACAGAGGAGACATATATCACACTAGTTTTACAAAGTGATTGGTATTGCCTGCTGACAGAAGTGATGTGTATTTTTCATTCTCACTCCACCAGGTTGGACATGTAATTTTTGGAATTCTGTTTTCCTTCAGCACAAGTTGCAAATTCTGCCCAGCCAGAGGTCAGCTCTTAGAAATGCAGACCATGAAAATCTTCCCACTGGGATATGTTTGTTAATCAAGTGCTCTGTTGATCCACCAGAAAGTGTATACTGCATTTCAGTCTCATATCGAAATAATCTAAGAAATCAGTGCATAGAGCAGGTATTATTACTACAGCTGTTGTTCAACACTGCTCTCATCAAGGCTTTAAAGGAAAATTCAGTAACATATTTACTGATGTATTCCAATCTACAGATTCTCCTCTAAAACCAAAACACTATCCAAGACATATGGCTGCAATATGAAAGGCAGAAGTAAGTGACACATTGCACAGCACTATTTATGAGGCAAAAGCACAATTACATCTCAAGAGGTCTAACATTCACTGCAAAACAATATTCATAGTGTGGTGAATGTTTCTTGTGCCCCCAATAAATATCAAATGATACACAGAAAGTGGTTTTGTGAGGCTGTAACATGACACAGCAGAGCTGCCTGCAATCCAAAACAGGGAGCTGCTCCCTCCCAGCCATGCAGAGCATCAGGAGGTACCACTCTAGTGAGCAGCAACTTCTGCCTCAAGGCTTTCCTTTAACCCCATCAAATGCCGGTGTTTGCTCTTTCTCCTCTTTCTTTGCGTGGATTTGGGACCTTTTCACTAATGTCAGAACTACCTACTAAATGCAAATTTCATTACCCACCTGGATTTACCAGGTCTCACTCCTTAGCACTCTCACCTTACTGTACTTCACCTTAAAATACTGCAGTATTTTAATCCAGTAGGGAATCTTACTTCTGCTTTACAGCTTCATGCCACCTCTCCAGCAATGCAGTGAAACACAGCACCTGTGGGCAAACAGGCAGTTCTCTGAGAGAAACCACTGAGAGAATTAAAGGCACTCTGCAAAGAAACAGTGAGCAATTCAGTAAAAATGTCCAGTTTCTCTGTCTTTCAAAACTAGAAAAAGATGGGGTTGACGTCCCAAACCTACAGGGTTACTATTTTGTATGGTGTCCATGGCAATGGCTGTTAGTAACTTTCTTTTTTCATACAAGGCCAGATGCTTCAAAACTCATTCACTTTAGGGTATTTCCCAGCATCTGGAAAATTTAGGGCTTTAAAAGGCAAAGAGAAGTGTTTGGTGAGATAATGGAAATCTTCACAGAAGGAGGGAGGAATTTCTGGAGAGGAAGGAGTTTCTGGGATGAAAGAAGAAGGGCAGAGAAACTGAAGAGAAGGCCATAACAGCTTGATGTCAGATATGGAGCCAAAACAGACCATGGAAGTGGCAAGAGAAGGACAGATGATGACAGAACAGAGCCAGGCCACATGCAAGCTGCCTGTGCAGATGGATAGAGCAGGGCAGAGGTGCTGCTGCACATTTGTCAGACTGAGGCTTGCAGACACCATTTGAATACAAGCACCAGCAGTAATTTTAAATATACCTCTCTATTATAATAAGGGTAAAAACAACAATGAATTTTTATTCTATTGACTGTCACCTCACAATTGCAATATCTGACACTTAAAGAAGTTATTTTATGACCTAACCCAATCGCCCACAAGAAAAAACAAGTGGCAAAATAAACAAACTGATGTCTGGGTTTCTCACCATAATATCTTTTTTTCCCCAGGTGTTTGATCATTCTCCTAGACCTTTCCTGAACCCTTCCCATTTTTGGATGGGTTTTCTGAACAGTCAGTTATTTTAATAACAACGTACTGGTGCCAAGTGCAGCAATAATGTCACCTCTCTACTCCTACTCTGTGTTTCCATGTGCATGTGCTTTGCAAAGACTGCATTAGTCTTTTCAGCATCAACAGCACATCATGAGCTCATGCTCAGCTGATTATGAAATCTTCTCTCCAAGTCTCAGTGAGTCACTGACTGGCAATATAAAATCTCCCACCCAGTTTGATTTCCAATTTATGGCCTGTATAATCATGACGAAGCTGAAGACATACTTCGTGACAAGATTGAACACCAAATTGTGTGAGGAGCAGAAATAGTGAAATCTCTTTTCCTGCATCTCTGTCTTGTCATGCTCTGGTGTCTGAAGGAAAATAGTCACTGAGTCTTTCCATCGTGGAGAGGTTGACTCAGTGACCCTCCCCTGTCCAGTTGAGCATTTTAACAGAAAAGCTGGAATAATGTGATGTGTCTCTTTCTGTGTCAAGCTTGAAGTAAGATAGAAGTTTTAGGAGTAAGTGAAGAAAGGGAAAATGGAAGGCAGACAGGCTATGCAGCCATGTAGGTCTTGTTTTTCTAGAAGACAAAACTAAATATCACATATGGTTTTGTGCTAAAAGAATATAAAAATGTCTTTACCTAAATTGCTCCTTGCTGGCTTTATGGTGGAATAGTGCAGCTGAAATGGCATCCTGGGCCATGGGCAGAGCTAGGGAGGCACTGGCATAGGCAAGTCAGGGCCAGCAGGGGCTGTGGGTGCCTGTAGGCTACAGCAGGGCAGGGATGGGTATACATGGAATGGCAGCAAAGAAATGGAGACAGTGACTGGGGCTCCTTATTCTCCTAAATGTTTTGATAATAGTGCAAGGAAATGCTGCCCTGTGCTGCTGGACTTTTGCTGTTCTGAAGGCAGTGTGGTAGGAGTCACACATGGCACCCTGCATCAAGTGTCCCTTCCTCCAAGACTTTAATTTGGTTCCCACCTGCCATTTGTCACTGTGCTCCTCTGAGCTTGAGGAAATGGGCCTTTGATGGGCTGATTGCTCCTGGGAGCTGCCAGGGCTGGGGATTATATGGGCTTGTCCTCCTGTGCTCTTCTGTGTTCACAGATCTGCTTTTAGTCCATACTAATCAATACAAGGGGCTTGCTGTACCTCTGCCATCTCCTGCCAGCTCTGCCTCCATCTCCACAGCCTCAGCAGCAAAGAAATGGGGTGCCACACACTGATCTGAGCCCATCCCATGCCATGGCATAACTCAGACTTCAGCAGTGAAGAGCATGATTCAGTGACTCCCATGTACCCAGCTCCATCCTCACGGCCTTTTATCTTCCCTCATTCCTTCTCCTTGGACAGAAGCACCTCCACTTTTCTAACTATCCTGATGCTGCACATTCTTTGCCACTCAAAGAGAGCTCATTCCTTACACAACAACCTTCACTATCCTGTGGCAAACCCTCTAAACCAAAGATTGCATGAAAACTACACCATGAGTAGTAAGAGCTGGAAAATTCAATTAAATGCAATGGCAACTCTTTTACTAAAAATAAGGAAAAAACTCCCTTCCGTGCCATGCCGGCCATGCCCGACGTACCTTCCTCCCTTCCCTTCCGGCCCTTACCGTCCCGTCCCGCCAGTGCACATGCCCGGCCCTGCCTTCCCTTCCGTTCCATGCCTCCCTCAATGTCCCTTCCAGTCCCTTCCCTTCCCTTCCCGGCCGTGCCCGGCCATTCCCTTCCCTTCCCTTCCCTTCCCTTCCCTTCCCTTCCCTTCCCTTCCCTTCCTTCCCTTCCTTCCCTTCCCTTCCCTTCCCTTCCCTTCCCTTCCCTTCCCTCTTTGTGTTCTTATTTTGTTTCCTTTGTTTTTCTTCAAGCCTCCTTCTTCCTTCAGTCTCTTCTGTTTGCCACCAACTTCCAGAAAATGGTAACAAGGGAAAATCTAAGGAGGAAAAAAAATATGATAGCAAATACTCTAAAATATCCTACTGAACATTATGTCTATAAAGACTCCTCAAGTGGGAGGCAGCCTCCTGGGGACTAAATGAAGCAGATGGATTGACCTTGAACAGCAGCCAAACACCCACACAGCCACTCGCTCACTCCCCCAGCAGTGGCATAGGGAAGAGAATGGGAAGAACAAAAGTGAGAATCATAGAATCATTAAGGTTGGAAAAGAACTCTAAGACAATTGAGTCCAACCATTAACCCTGCACCATTGTGTTCACCACTAACCCATGCCTCCCACTCCCACATCCATGTTTGTTTTTGAACACTGTGAGGAATGGTGACTCCACCACTTCCTTGTGCAGCCTTTTCCATTGCCTGATCACTCTTTCTGTAAAGAATTTTTTCCTAATATCCAATCTAAACATCCCCTGGCACACCTTGAGGCCTTTTCCAAGTCCTGTCACTTGTTGCCTGCGGAAAAGACCAATCCCACCTGGCTACAGCCTCCTTTCAGGGAGTTGTAAAGAGTGATAAGGTCCTCCTTGAGCCTCCTTTTCTCCAGGCTGAACACCCCCAGCTCTCTCAGTTGCTCCTCATCAGACCTGTCCTCCAGCCCCTTCTCCAGCTCTGCGGCCACTCTCTGGACACATTCCAGCAGCTCAATGTCTTTCTTGCAGTGAGGGGCTCAAAACTGAGCATAGGATTCAAGATACAGCCTCACCAGTGCTGAGTACTGAGGGACAATCTCATTCCCTAGTCCTGCTGGCCACATTATTTCTGATACAAGCCAGGATGCCATTGTTCTCCTTGGTACACTGCTGGCTTGTTCAGTTGCTGTCAACCAGCACCCCCAGAAATGTTTGCAGATCTGGATGAGGACAGTTTAATCAATGAAGGAAAGCAAAAACCCCTAAACTAAACAACCTAACTCAAAACAAACCCCAAGCAATTCAAAGGCAAGGAGGATGCAGCACTTCCTACCAGCAGACCTATATCCCTCTATCTCCCAGCAATGGTCACCCTGGAAGAAAATGTCCCAACAGTCTTCTTCTTCTGCCCCAGATTTTCTTGTGGAGGTCAATGTTTTATGGCATGGGATATCCCTTTGGCCAGTTTGGGTCAACTGTCCCTCCCAGTCTCTTGCCCACCCCCTGCCTGCTTCCTGGGAAGATGAGTGGGGGGAAAAAAGTGAGCCCTGACACTGTGGAAGTGTTATTCAGCAGCACCCACCACACTGGTGTGTTATCAACATCACCATCAGTCATGATCCCCCTCCTTGTCCAGTGATATACGCACAGATGTCATTCCCTTAGTCTGTGGAACATCCCCCAAACATCCATACAAGTGCAATCAATTACTTTGGTCCATGACTTGTGCTCTGCCCAGCAGCTTTCCACATCAGATGGTTTTGCACAACACAACAGGAAACATTGGTAAACAGAGCATATTGCCTTTCACTTTCTGCTGTTTATTATACTTTTGGGCCTGAGCCACCTCCTCTGATGATGCTCTGGCTCAATGATGACCTCTTTCAGCATTCTGGGGCACTGGGAGTTCCTCATCTGAGTCCACTTTGTGCTCAATGCTACCCCCTTATTCCATGTACCTTCAGTTGCATTATGTGTAGAGGTGCCCATCCCTATGAACATCTGGTACACCTCAGACCCTTTATATCCTCAGCTCCAGAATCCCAGATGTCAACCTTGGGTCTTTTGAGGTTTTCTGCCAGAGGCTCCAGGTAAGCACAGAGCAGGTTTCTCATAGCTGGTACTCTCTGGACAGGTCCAAGGGCTACCATACAAACTGTCCTGTCTGTCCTGCTGCTGTTTAGTGACCTTGTCTGGACACCAGGTGCCCACCAAAGCCACTCTGTCACTGGCCTCCCCAAATGGACAGGGGAGAGTCAATATAACAAAAGGCTTCTAGAGCAAGAGGAGAGGTCAGTCCTAAGGATCACTCCTGAGATGACTCACCAGTTACCATCCGAGGCAAAACATTGTCACTGATAGCCTGAGCATTGGCCAGGGGTGGCTCTGTCTTAGACTCAGTTGGCTTTAGCTCTGCTGGACATGGGGGAAGCTTCTGGCAGCTTTACACAGAAGCACCCTACTACCAAAGTCTTGCTACAATACACTCAAAAAAGTTCTTAAAGGTCACTTAATGGAAAGGACTCACAAGCTGACTGGGATCCAGAATGTGCAGTTTCCAGAAATACACTATGCCTTTTTATTAATTGGTGGAAACTTGACATTTACTTTACTGATCACATCCATGGGGATGTGATGATGCTGATCTTGCCATTACAAGCTTGGGAACATCTGTCCTGGAGAAGAATAGAAGGAAAGACTCCATGAGATTGTTCCCTGAGCACTGGGATGGCAGCAATGCAGGGGCCAAATGTCAGACTTGGCTCATGGTCATTGTCTTTATCATAGGTCTCTCAGGCACAGCAGAACACAGTGATAAGCAGCACAGCAGTCACCACAACACTGGGTGTCACAGGGACAGAAGTGGGCTGTTCACCAGCTGCAAGGACCCATCCAGCTCTCAGCAGCATGGGGGGAGGCTGGAATGAATAACAGCAAGAAAATCTGTGGGTCTGATGAAGCTGGTTTTATGGGTAAACAACAGAGGCAAAGACAGGCCACTGTGAAACTGCTGCTTGGCTGGGGCTGTCCTGTGGCCATCAGCCACAGGCTGTGGCACCTCCAGAACCATCTCAGTGACTGCCCTGTGTCTTTTTATCCCTGTCACAGAATTACAGAACCCAGAGTGACAGAACTGGTCAGACCGGAAGGGACAGCAGTAGGTCATTTGGTCTAACCCTCTTGCTTAAGCAGGTTCATTCTAGAACACATTGCACAGGATTGTGTCTACTTGAATTAGTGGAGAGACTCCACACCTCTTTAGGCAATGTTTCACTGTAGGGTCACTGCACACCCAAGTTCTTCCTATTCAGCTGAAACTCCCTGTGCATTCTGCCCGCTCCCTCTTGTACTCGGCACCACCGAGCAGAGCCTGATCCATCCTCTTGACCCCTCCCTTTGACACTCCTGGACGAGGTCCCCTTTCAGCCGCCTCTTCTAGGGCTGAGCAGCCTCAACTCCCTCAGCCTTTGCCGAGACAAGAAATGCTCCAGTGCCTGGATTAAACACCTTCCTTTCCCTCCGCTGGACAGCACCCTCCGCTCCCCGCTGTTTCTGTGGTGGGGGCCGGCGGTGCGAGGCTGTATCGGTGCGAGGCAGTGGCAGTGTCCCAGCGCCACCGTCCCAGGCCGGGACCGCCGCTCTTTGTCTCGCTCGTCCCCCGCCCCTGCGCAGTCACGTGCCGGGGGCGGGGCGCGTCGCGCGGCGGTGACGCGAGCGGGGCGCGGGCAGGATGGGGCGGTGAGGGGCGGCCGTGCCGGACAGCCCGCGGCAGCCGCGCCGGGCCCCGAGCGAGCCGAGCGGGCGGTAAGGGCTGGCACCGCGGGGGTAGCGAGGAGGGAATGCCGAGGGAGCGCGGGCGGCGGGGCTCCGGCGCCCCCCGCACGCTGACCGGGCCTGGCGGGGCGGTGCCCGCGGCTCTGCTCCCTCCGGGCCCCGCCCGCGGCCGGGGGTCCGGCGGGGCCTCCCCGGCTGTGCCGAGCGCTGCGGCCCCGCCGGGCCGCGGCCCTCCCGCTCCCGGGCCGGCTGCGCTGCGCCCTTCGCCTCTCCGTGCTGGCGGCGCTTGCAGGGGAGCCCCGCTGGAGAACGGGGGGCCGGGTGTCGCTCCCCCCGCACTGCGGGGCTGGGAGGCTCCGACCCCGCATCCCGGCACTCCCTCTCGGCAAGTGGGCTTGGGGTGGTGCAGGGAGCACCGCAGAAAGATAGCGACAGTAGTTGCACAGAGAGGTTTTAGGGTTTTTTTCTTTTTGGTAGTGACTGAGCTGCAAAATAAAATTAGACGCCAGTTGTGACTGAAACTCAGTGCTATGAATGCCACTATAAGTGCATAGAAATACTCAAGATGGGGTTTTGTTTATTTTTTGTTTGTGCTAATTTAATCTTACTTGTCCTTTAGGCAATGTTTATCTGTTCTTGGTAAGGTAAGTTTTTCTTGGTTTGCCTTTTCTTCTCCCGAGGAGAGTACACATGTTAGCTATAGGTAAATTAAAGTTTTGCTTAAAAATTATGTGAAGGTATTACAGTCTAGTACAGTTCCAGAGATGAGCACTAGGGTTCTTATTATTTTTTGACTTATGACAGATATTTTTGAAGGGAAAGAAATCTGAATAAAAGTATGTATTAAGGTTTTTTATGCCTTTTTTTTTTGGGCCCTGACTGTATTTCTGTAATTTAAGCAGTTAATACAAAGTCAGGATCAAAATTTTGCATCTTTTCACCCTCTTTAATATATTTGCTGTCAATGACACATTTTAAACGACATAATGTGTTTTAATACAACTTTTTTCCTTCCTTCTAAGGTGGTGAAAAAGACAATATCAAGATGAGTAAAAAGCCTCCAAATCGTCCTGGAATCACATTTGAGATTGGTGCTCGTTTGGAGGCACTGGATTATTTGCAAAAATGGTATGGAAGACACTGGGTAATGTTTGCTGAGAGCATAATTACTTTGTGCAGTTTGTGTGCTTTGATAATTGATTATTAAAAACAGTGCATCTATTAATTGACAATTTCCACACGTGAATTTTATGAATTTCCACCTAAGTCTGTTAAAAGTGTTAGCTTTTAGGAAAATATTCTCACTTCAGAAATTGAGCTAAACTTTCCTATGGGTTTGTGTTTAATTGCTCTTGGTGGCTTGTGCAGCTATAGGAAGCAAAGAGCCTTTCTGGAGTATTGTGGAATTCAGTGTCATGGCCGAGGTGATCAGTGTGTCAGTGAGGCAAACTTCATGATCAAAGACTTCTTTTGTCTTCATTTAAAGGCATGCAAGGGGAGTTGTTTTGTGTTCAGTTGTCACACTTGACAGGTTCACAAAACTGATTCTAAAAAAAAAAAACCTCAAACCCACATCCTGAATTGGAGTTCATGGGATAGGCAGATACAGTTGTGTTTTTATTAAACAGCTGGAGGAATTAAGTGCTTAAAACTGTGACTCTGCAACCACCCAGGCGTATTGTGAACTCAGAGACTATAAAATGGAAATTGTGGGCACAAGGACTGTGCTGCACAGCATGTGTATTGTGAATGGAGCTATTCTGATGAAAAAATTGTTAGTAAAAATTTTATTAAAGCAAGTGAGCTAATGTGTTGATGTGTGCTGGCCATGCTAGTTGGGTCTGAAAAATCCCTGGTTTTGTTAAAGTAGGCGACAGAAGTAATTGGTGCTTCTACTTAGATGTTTTTTCTTAGCTGCTCTCTGATTTAATAGGGCTGGGAAATGTAGAGGTGTGTAGCTGCTTTTCTGTTGCATTCCTGGAAAGCGCAGCATGTTCCTGTGAATATCTGATCCTGTTAACTCCAAGTGATGTGAGAGAGAAGTCTGTGTATTATTGACATGTCTGCTCCAGTGTTTATATGCTCTGTATAAAAAGTTGGGTCAAACTTTTTATTTGTAGAGCTTTGATTTTAATTATAGGAAGAGTGTTTGTCTTAATAAATGGACTCTAAAGACTTGGTTTATAGAACTATTCTTGTTCTTACCTGTTGCTGTAGGCTGGGTTTTCAGTATACTGATTCTGTAACTGAATGGCAGGATAAGGAAAACGTCCAAAATAGAGCAATAAAACTTTTTGTAGCATCTTCTGTGACTAGAGATAATTGGTTATATAATCAGGTAAAAAAAATCAATATGTAAAAATAGCTTATTAGTATGAAAAAAAATCACTGAATATCCAGTGTATAGTTTATGTCAGACCTGCCCAGCTTTTTCCAGGGATGGGCTGCATGTCAGTGCTGGAGTTCTTGTCTAGGTTTGGATTGTCAGGCATGGCCATGTCACGAGCTCTGCAGCTGAGTTGCTGGGCATTTTCAGGAAGAGTAGAATTTATCCTGAACTTTCCAGGATTTATTTATTATCTGTACACCAGGTAGACCCAGGTCAAGTTTAAATACATGTAAACTTTTGTGCTGCCATATACAGAAGAAAGTTAATATCAAAATTTAGCACTTACAGCAACAAGGAAAACAGGACTGTATTTCAAGTGAACTAGTAATACAAAATGAACTAATAATACAAACCCAAATACCTTGTGACAGAAAATCTACTGCTGTGCTATTATTAGGGTGTCAAGGGTTGTAATGATAGTCTATGGAATTTTTTTTAGTTGGCTTTCTCTTGCATAAGGGGGTGGTGGTGGATGTTTTTAAAATACTTTCAATATAAAATCTGTATGCATTCTGCTCATTTGCATGCAGAAATACATACTTCAAAGAAAATAAACTTGCTGAACTTACATGAAATCTCTTTATTATTTTTTAACAAAAGCTAAATTGAAGAGCATTGCTATTGCTTAGCTCAGTCTTTCTGCAAGTGATAAATTGAGAACACTTGCTGAGAAATAGCCTTTAAAAGGATTTTAATTTTTTTCTCCATTTTTCTGAAAGCTTGCTGTCATCTAATGGTCATGACTAGTTAAAATGTTAATCAAGAAAGGCTTCTAGAGGATGTAAGAAAAAATACAGTAAAGTATGTTTTGGTTTTCTGAGGTACTTTTGCAGGTCTTCAGTTTTCACCTGTGTAGTAGTTGATGAAATGGAACTCCTGGCATCTGGTGTTTCATTTATATTATGTTAAATTTTGAGACATTATCAGTGTACCTTGACTACTTATTGCTTTAAAGCCCTGTAGTTTTAAATGAAGTTTTTGCACAGGGTGTTTGGATCACTGGTGTCATTTGTCATGTACTATGACAAAGTAGAAGAAAGCCTGGTCAAACTGGTCAGCAAAGGCAGGACAGGCTGTAAATGAGCATGTTTAGTTTTGCTTTATTGCTCCTTTATCAAGTACAGCAGTTATGCTGTTGCAGGGGATCATCTTGCATAAAGAACTTGTACCACTTGTTCCATTTAAATTCACTGGAGCAAGCTATGAACTGGAGCTCTAATCAAAACTGATCATCTGTCAGCAGATAATAAATGAGATGGGATTGAAAATTACAAATAGAAAATTATTAAGTATGTGAAATTATTAGGCTGGAGGAGTGTATGACCTATAAAGAGAGAGTGAGGAAATGACTTCTTTAGCTTGGAAAAGGCTTCAGAAATCCCATTGTCAGCCTTCCAATACCTACAAGGCTGTCATGAACCAGCCTTAGCCAAACCCTACAGGTAGTTAAAGAACAGAACAACCAAGACAACAGGCACAAAGTGAAATGAGATATTCAGACTAGGTTCAAGCAGAATCTTTTTCCTGTTGGGACAGTCAGGCAGTGGATCGGGTTGCCTGAAGAGTTTGTGGAGTCTCCATCATGGGAGTTTTCCAAGACTGGGGTGGATAAAACACTGGAAAACCTGGCCTGTTGCCATAGCTGACCCTGCTTTGAGTGGGAGGTTGGACTAGAGGCTTTCTGAGGTTTCTTTCAATTTGAATTCTCCTGTGATCTCATACAAAAACCGATACATGTGCATGCACCCTCTTCTGCCTCTCTTTGCTGACAGAGCAAGTGAAAAAGTGGTAGAGCTGCACTTGCTTGCAAGTGCATGTCTATGTGTAAGACAGTTCTTCAGCTGTCCGCTCCAACAAGTAGGACACTGTCCCTGCAAAGCTGATGTATTTAAAGATGCATCTCTTCCTTTTTAAAATATTTTTGTGTGGGTTTTTTTGGCTGTAACTCTCTACTGGTTGTCCTGTAAGTAGCAGATACTGATTTGAAAAAACCCTGTTGTTTTTCTGAGACCACACTCATTAATTTGCTTGATCTAAACTCGTAAGTTAGGTAATGAAGTACAGATAGATGGCCCTTCTTTCTGGAATGGAAACAGCCCTCTAAAATAGGTTAGTTGTTGGAACAACACTACTACCTCTTGGTATATTTGATTATCTGGATAGATTTCCACCCCATACCACCCACCCCCCAGTACGGAGAAAGTTTTTTCCCTTAAAGACTTTGAGAAATCTTACTTGGTACAGGCCTTGCTTTGGATTTCAGTTGACTGGTTTACCTGGCAGGTATTTGAAAGGGAAATGAAGTCTGCTTTATATTTAATACTGGATATGTATAATGAATGTGGGGACCTAAAATGGATGTTTGCAGGTTTTGCAGACACTAGAACAATATTTTTAAGTCAGTACGGAGGGTATTTGGGTTTATATCCTCTATGAGGCAGAAGGAAGCACTTTTTAAACCAGTGTTGCAAAGGCAGGAAGTATGAGTGTGTTTGTAGACTTTGTAGGTACAACTTGGGCAAATTTAGTAATGTTATTGTATTATTTTTTGAAGTTTGAAATGCCTGTTATCCCATATCACAAGGCAATTCACCACTTTTTGGTCACTTTTGAAGGGTTGAAAGGATGATGTAAAAAAAAAAAGTGCTGTCTGTGTGGTTGTTAATGTGTGTTGAGTGCACTGGAAAAAATATTCAGTGGTTTGTTTTTTACACTGTAAAGAAGTGTAGTGGGAAGTTTTCAATTATTTTTTATTGTATAAATGTTAGAACACTGTTGTTGCCTGACCAGGGCTTCATAGTATTAGTTTTTAAGCCATATCAAATTCTGAGGCTTTCCAAAAATATTGCATAATTCTAATGGGTTGGAACTGCCAAGATTGGAACCTGAGAATGGAGGGATGCAATGTGTAAACTGGGCAGGTAAATTCAGCTAACAGCAGTTCTCTTGTTCCCTCTTGGAGAAGCAAGAACAAACCCCCCTGAAATTTGGATGAAACTTCATTTGTGATTACTATATGCTCTTTCCAACTGCTTTTTGAAAAAGCACACCCAAAATTTGCAGAATAATGTTTCTTCCCATAAAAGAAACTCATTGGTTATTGAATTTCAGTGTGCTGGTCTGAGTCTTTTTTTTTTTTTTTTTTCTTTTTCGAAACGTGAAGACTTTTCCCTCAAATTTTAGAGTCTGTTTTTCTGGTTTGTGCTGATGAAGAGTTGTCAGATCCAGTTGTATATCAGTTTCATTGTGATGACTTAATGTGGCTTACTTGCTGGGAGAATTAACCTGTCTGGAAAGTTGTTTTTGCCTTAGATATTATTCTTTGGTACTGTAAAGAATTATATTTGTGTCTCCCTTTGCAGTATTTCTTCAAATACCTACTTGTAACTTTGTGATGGAAGGAACTTCCATATAAATGTTCTGAAGTGTAAGAGGTGTAATCATCTTCATATTAATCTTTTTAATTCATGAAATGGATTCTTTTCAGTTAAAGTACAAAATCACCAGAAAGATCTTTTTGTGCAGGGGATAATTTACAAGAGTAAGTTCTGCAATACATATGTTCTGGTCTTTTCCACTGTGGGATCAGTGTTGTGAAATATTACTGTTAGTACATATTTGTGGCACAATGTGTGGCTAAGTTTAGTGGATATTGAGGATAATAGTTTGTTGCTAAATACAGAGTTGTGTTTGGGTTACCTAATAACCAATTGCATATGGCTTGGGCAGTTCCATCTCTAAGGACGTATCATGGATTTTTAGAAAGATGTTAATAGCAGAAATTGTATTTAGCAAAGAGAAATTAACCTATAAATACCTTGAGCTTCATGTCTCATCTAAAGTGATCTCTAATGAGAATCAAAATTTTGCACATCTTCTTTTATTAACTAATGCTAACTTTTTCTCTTTTGATTTTTGTATATAAATGTCTTGATTCTTGGCTTGCTGAGTTTTCTCTATAATTATCTTAATTTTAAAATACTTGTCTCTAAACTCTGCTCTGCATTTTGCTTTCCCCTCTTATGTGTTTTGCTCTTTCCATGTCAGTGCTGTATTTTCCCAATTTGTCCCTCCTGTTGTCTTCTCACTGAGTGCTTGGCATGGTGTCTTGACTGCTGCTGACCAGAGAGAGCTCCTGGCCATAGCAAGGGAACTGCTATAGGGATGCACCATAGTGGGAGCAGAGTGTTTGCATTGGAGATGTGTAGGAAAAGGAGAATTCTCTTTCAGCTGACTGGCCCTGAATTTTGTGAAACTACCATAGTTTTGCATCACTGGTGGCTGGCATTCAATAAACCTAAAATTTCAGACTGTACTAGGAAAGGGCATCACCGTTCTTGGCTTCCATTTCTGGTTGCTGCAAAATGAACTTCCTCTCCTGTTGCTTTTCTGGTGGTTTTCTTCCTTTCCCTCTGTTAAATATCTGCTGTGTCGTCCTTCTACTTGGAAGTCCTGTAGGTAACATTGTTTCTCACACACTTGCTGTTGTAACAGTAACTTTTTCCTCCACTTTGCTTCTCTTTTGGCTTATTCTTGACACTTTTAGTGTCAAGTTCTAAGTCTGAAACTGGAACTCTCCAGAAGATGAAAAAAACCTAGAAACTTTATAATAAATTTTTTTATAATAAAATTTTTAAGTGTAACAGCATATGGACTTAAAAAGAAAGTGTAATCATAAGCAGGGCTTAGAAAAACAATCTCATGGCTGACTTATTTTCTTAAATCCTTGTTCAAAGTTCAACCAGAATGTTGCTGCTGGGATGCAGGTTTGACCCGAGAGTTTTACATTCTGTTTTAATGCAGTAGATCATCAGTTTCACCTTTCTTGTTAGATTGTTATGGTCAGTCTACTGTAGAGGGGGAAGAGAGGCTGATCTTGTATCTTTGAAAGACTTGAGAAAGTGACTTGAAAAAGATTTTATTAGGGGAGTGGCAAATGAGAAGCTTCAGTTTTAGACTAAGACTTTGTGGGGTTTTTTGGAAGTTCAGCTAGAAAAATATGGGGTCTTAAAGAACGGATATAAAAGTAATTAGTGTTTCTGAAATATTTGGATGAGAGAAATGCAACAAGAGCTTGGAGTGTCTCTGAATTCTGATGTGAGGGTGAAATGTGGCTGCAGTAATAACCTAGAAAATCAGAGAGATTTTCTTAATCAGTAGCTCCAGAGATACTGGAATCTTGGGAAGCTGTATACATCACTGCAGTTGAAGAAGTAGGACAGGAGAAAAGAAGGAGCAAATTGAGATTGACATCTTTTGTTTTAATGTGCAGTCCAGTTACTAAGAAATAAGGAAGGCCTGAACTTCCTGATAAGTTATATTTTAG
The DNA here is from genome assembly GCF_022539315.1 of Serinus canaria. Taxonomy (NCBI): domain Eukaryota; kingdom Metazoa; phylum Chordata; class Aves; order Passeriformes; family Fringillidae; genus Serinus; species Serinus canaria. The sequence goes on from NC_066315.1 coordinate 143,569,177, forward strand.
TCAGAACATAGTGCTAGAGACTCCTTTAAGAGCACAGTTAGTATTTTGGAGAGATTATATTCAAAATTGGTGGTGTTGTCAGGTTTCCAATATATGTCAGTTGCCTTTCTAGCTAAAGAATTTGCTGTAGGATTGGAAATTGGTTGCTCAAGCTCTTTTACTATTGGTTCACAGTAGTACTTGGTTTGAAAAACTGCTTGTTGTTGTTTTTCAGCTGAAGAAATTTAAAGGCAGCTGTCCTTTTCCTGTGGTCTTTCTTTTTCATACACATTGTTAACTTTAGAGCAGCCCTAATATAAATGCTGATAAAAAAATCTGTGATGTAATTAACTTTCTTTATTTTTTAGGAAATTCTGTGCACTTTTGAATCTCTTTCAATACTTCTCTGAAGGGCAGAAGGAGCTGAATTCTGCCCGATGCTAATTTTCAATGTTGTTTATAGATTCTTGAACTAAATGTTATCCAGTCATTTCAGTTACTTAGCCTTTTTCAGTCTTAAGAGAGTTTTCAGTACAAAATGTTAATACAACTTTCTGGAAGGTCATGTAGGCACTATTGTATTCTAAACCAAGACAGAAACCTTTAAGGCTTAGCAGTTTGTGTTTAACACTCAGGTATCCATCTCGAATTGAGAAGATAGATTATGAAGAGGGGAAGATGTTGGTGCATTTTGAACGCTGGAGCCATCGCTACGATGAGTGGATTTACTGGGACAGCAACAGGTTGAGACCTTTGGAGCGACCAGCTTTGAGGAAAGAGGGCCTGAAGGATGATGAAGAATTTGTCGTAAGTGGAACATTTATTTTGTCTTAGACTTTTGTAAACTGCTCTACTTGTTTTCCTACATTAAATCTCTCTAGCACATAATACTTAATTTTTAGGGAAAAAAATCTAAATTATTTAAATATTATTTACTAAATTTGTTTAAAATAGGATTTTAAACCTGGAGAAGAAGTCCTAGCTCGTTGGACAGACTGTCGATATTACCCTGCAAAGATTGAAGCAATTAATAAAGAGGGTATGTATTGCAATGCTCCATTGGTAAGGTCTGCTTGAAAATGCTGTGCTGTAGATTTAGTCTGCGTAAAAAAGTGATATGGCTATAAAGTTTTCCTCTCTGCCCCTATATTAAGTGAAAATGTTTTTATATATCAAATTTAGTAAAATATTTGTCTTTTATCTGTATCAAATTTGAAAACTGAAATTTCTTCCAGAAGACAAAATGCTTTTTTTAATGTTTTTACTGTTTCAGTGATCAGAAGCTCCTGTGCACAGTCTTAGGACAATTTTGTACTATTGTTGATTTGAGTTAACGTTTAATTTAAATTTTCATAATTGTTTTAGTTCTCTTTATTGAAGAAAAACGATGGAAATAGGAAAATAAAGGAGCACAGATTAAATACTTCATAATGGTGATATTTCTAATGAACATAAGAAATTGACATTTTTACTGTAGTTTGGAGCAAATAAGGACTTGTATGTAAGGTGAACTGTTTCCCTAGTGTGCCATCCTAAATATTACATTGTTATTTCAATGAATTATGAATAGAAGTGACTCAAACATAGCTTAAACATACTTGAAATTTAATATCCTAAATATTACATTGTTATTTTAATGAATTATGAATAGAAGTGACTCAAACATAGCTTAAACATACTTGAAATTGCCCAGATTTAACAGTATCAAAGCAGGGTTTCATTGAGGCTGTCATTTATGGGTTTTTTGTACTTCTCTTGATCCTGTCTAGTGGTAACACCTGATTACTCTTGTCGTACAAAGTAACATGCAAAACATAAAGCTTTCATAGTAACCAAGTGGGGTTTTTTTCTTAACTACTCATGGTGATTCCATCAATCATTTCTAGGAACATTCACAGTGCAATTCTATGATGGTGTCATTCGATGTCTTAAAAGGATGCATATCAAATCTATGCCAGAGGATGCAAAAGGGCAGGTAAGAATACTTAGAGCAATTGCTTTGTTACGTTTTGTGTAGTTGTTTGGGTTTTTATTGTTTTGTTAGTTTGTTTTTTATATCATAAGAGAGTAGAAGTGTCAGTAGCACAACTAGATTTGGATTAGTCTTTCTCTAGGCACTGCACTGCCTTGCTTCACCGGTTTATGGATTATGCCTCAGAGTGTGCTGTTAAAGTGGCCTTGCCTCACTGAAATGTCTGGCTGCTGGACACTCCATTGCCAGCTAATCTCTTCACAAAGCCTTGTCTTACAGAGTTTACAAAACCAGGGGCATCCAGTGACTTTTCCCTCTGATGTCTTTTCAGGAAAAAGCCTTAGCTTGTTAGCAGTCTGTGCTGCTGATTTTTTTAAATTTATTTTTATTCCCCCATTCCCTGCCCATGTCTTTTGTTTGCTACTATGAGAGCTTTTTGTCCACATGTTCTTACAAACATGACTTGGGGGTTTTTTTCTCCCTGTATCAGAACTTTGGGGCACTCAGACAGATAATTATTTCTTGTCTCTAATAACATCCAGTTGCTGTTAAAGAAGAGATGCTGAATAGAAGCTGAGGGAGACTATGAAGTAGAGGACATGATTTAGTCACTAGGCCTATCTTTACTTGTGAAAAGGAAACATCATTGAAAACTCTGACATGCTTTCAGTGCAAATGCCATTGCATTTATTTTGCATGGTAACTGTGTGTAATATTAAATGAGAAATTACTCCACTGAAACTATTTGAGACAAAGTCTGTGAAAACTGGTCTTTGCTCTTAGTTTTCTTCAGAATACTTCTAACTTTGCAGACTTCAAATATTTCATAATTACCATTGTAGCCATCCATGTTGTGACGAGGGCAGATGGATAATTGAGTTGGCTTGAAAGCATCTCCACATCCTGGTCTCCAGGGTAAAGGTAGCTGTATGGTAGGGTTGATCCACTATGCAAGGGACACTGGAACTTAGTGCAGACACCTCTGCATTATTTAAAAGATGTTCCCTGTAGGAGATTAAACTGAAATCTATAGTCACACTAACCCTGACTTCTTACTGCAGTCTTAGAGTAACTCTGTTGAACCAGTGTGTAGTATTTCAAGGAATACTGACAGTAAGTTAGGAAGCTTGAGTGTTCCTTTTTACTTACAAAAAGCAAAACTTGGGTAATTGGGTGATTGTGAACAAAAATAAATAAGCCTTTTGTGACAGTGGAAAGAGCTCCCTTATTCTGTCCTGTGCTTTTCCTAGGAAGCAATGTTGTGTCTAGTCTTGAGTTACTACTCTTTAGGCCACAGGCAATCTCAGCTTTAAAAAAAAATAGTAAATTCATTACTTCACAACCATTATGTTGTCCAGACTTTGTTTGATGGCAGTCCAGCTCATCTGTTATTTCTAATTTTTTTCAGTAGTTGAGAGTTATGGTGCCACTTATGCATATCAGGGGTTGAATGTAGGCTGCTTCAGTGAAATCTTGAGAGGGAATTGGGAGCACAAATTTACACTTTCTGAGATGGATTTAGAATTTTAAGTTGTCTGGATACACAAACACCTCCAACTCTGATTTCTGTAATGCTGATTGATACTAGTTGTAGCATTTAATCCTGCAAAATAAGAAATAAGCATCAAAGTCTGTAGCTTTCAAAGGCAAATATATAATTTTTCCTGCAACTTCTTTTGCATATAATGCAATGGAAAAGTGTTTTTCTAAGTGTTTTTGTTACTTCAGAATAAAAATATGAACTAAGATTTGATTAAAAATCAGTTATCTCAGACTGAGCTTTGCTTAAGCCTCAAACTCCCATGGATCTTTTTGTTCTTTTTCAATATGTATTTTGTAAGAAAATATTTACTAAAATTTTGTATAGATTACAAAAATTCCAAGACTTCAAACTGATTTGAAAAATTAAGTAGAGTTGTCAGATGCAATACTTCATGCTTCATTTAAACTTATAGCTTGTATTTTCTGTGTATCCAAAGTAAAAAATACATTTCCAGAGATGAGTGTAAGCTTAAGATACTTCAAGTTCTAGTACATCAGTAAATTTAACAAATTTTAAGATCTTCGTGGAAGGTGTGTGCTAAGCATGCAGAATTCAAATTACTTGGAGGGAGATAGAGATTAGTTAATACTTTGATTTGAGCTTAGTGTGACTTGAAGGAAAAGACTGGAGGTGCTGTAGCACTCAAGCTATTTCTGAGTTGCAGCAGATGTATGTTTTAATACAATTCAGTAATGAGGATGGAAAGGCAAAATTTTTAAAGAGTGAAAAATATTTGTCTCAGTGCAATGAGTCTTGAGGCTCAGCTGTGGTTCAGATAAGCACAAATTATTCAAAATCACACAGATCTGTGACTAACATAGTACAGAGAGGGGAAAAAGGGATATTGAGACTGCCCTTGTGAGAGCACATATGAAGTATTTGGATAACTTACTTTTTCTGTTTCATGTTTTTTGTTTTATCTTCGATGTAATCAGGCGCGCGAGAGGGAGCAGATAGCGCCGGAGCTGAGATTAGTGACGGAAATCGAACCAAAAGAAGTGAGTTTTGAGGAGGGATTTGAAGGAGAGGGAGGGGACTTGGCACACAGGAAAAGGAAGCTGAGGAAAAAGCATGGATTTGCGAATGGGCCAGAGGAAAAAAGAAGATGTGACAGGAGACAATGTGAGCCGAGATGTAGGTGGGGCAGACTGTGTAGAATTGAAAGGTGAGGGTAAGGAATCCAGGCTTGATGTGGAATCAGCCAGTCAATAGATTCATGTTTTATGTATGTGTATGTATGAACGTGTGGGAGTTGGAAGTTATGGTGTGACAGAAGAGGAAAAAGCAGCAGAATCTTTAGTACTGTGGAGAAGCAAAAAGGTGGTGGTTGTAGGCAGGTGAAGGGAGAGCGATGTATGTGTGAATTCTGCTACTGACGCAAGGGTTGGATTTTGGATATTCTTCTGGTTTTGCCTTCCCACTGTTGCAGGATTATGGTTACAAAAGGAGTATTTAAAATACAAGTTTTTTAGCCAATTGATGTGTAAGGTTGTTAAGTAATTTCTGCTGATGTATTTTTTGATCATGCAATTTCCTGTGTCTTGATTTAGTGAATCTAATTAGCATAATGACAGTTTTCCTCAGTAGTCATAAAGTAATGTTTTGTTTTCTAGCTGTTGTGGGCCATTACTATTCTCCTGTCAATTTTCTCAGCTTACTGGAAATCTGAATTTTAGTAAGAAAGAAAAAGAAGGAAATGCACATTTTGGGTGTATTTTATTTTATATTTTTTTAAAGTTACATATGTAAATGAGAAGCTCACTGAGGTGAGCTACTGAGAGAAGTGGGAAATCAGGCTGGACGATGCAGAGTAGCTGGTTTAGAGTTGCACAACTACTTCCCATAGAGAGACAATGTCAGGAAATGAAAGAAAAGTAGGGAAAACTTCTCTTAGAAGGATTTTGCTTTTACTCTATTAATTTCAAATGTGTTCATATTTGGGCCCTTGGCTTTGTATGATCTGGGAAATTGTCCTACTATTAAAATTTGTCGCTAGTTTCTGTGATATTTATGATATTTAGTGTCCTGCTATTATGGTTGATAGAATAGATTACATACTATTAACCTCAGGCAGACTTCAGAATTTATTGTTTTAGGATCTATTATTCTTCAATTGTTTTGTTAATTTCTTGGTAAAAATTCTGAAAAAAACACAAATGTATCCTTTTGAAGGAGGAATTCCTGTGCTCTACAAAAGAAATATAGTCACCTTAGCATCTTAGATGCTAAATAATTCTCACTTGTCAAGAGCTGTGTTGCTGAGCAGTCACTCAGCAGTAATTCAAGGTTTAAAAGCAGGCATTAACTGTCACTTTAGTGCCTGTGTGTTTACTCCAGAGCCAAAACAAAAATGGTCCCACTGAATCACAAAATTGTTTTAAATTGGAAGGAATCTCTTGTCATAATCTTGTCCATCCCAGCTGCTTCAAGTTCTCTTCACTGAGTTTTAATTTACATGTTAATCTTGGAAAAGAGTATAACTGTCACCATAATGAATGTGTCTCTTCTCTGGTTTCTGAGTGTTCAACCTTTGTTTGCTTCATTGTTATATGTCCTGCTACTGTAAGCTCTGTGTTGTAAGAACAGTATCCAAACAGTGAAATGAAATACAAAGAAAACCACAAATCTCCTTTCCATGTAGCACCAGCTGCACTTGGACCAGGATACTTGGCTCAGCATCAACTTTTGAAGCTTGGTATCTTCTGAAAGCTTTTGATTCCAGGGTGCTTAGCTTGACTGAAAATTAGGATGCTCTTTAGAAGCTGTTTTGACACAGGCTGCACTACTTCCCCTTCCCACTTTTATCATGAGATCTAATCTCCAGCCATGTTACTGATCCTCTTCATCCCTTAGCCAGGGTACAGTGTAAGACTTCTACTCTCAGGTCTCCTAATTCCTCACCACCACAAATAGCTCAGTCCTTTTTTTTTGTCCTGGTGGATAGGCAAGGCTCTGGACAGACTGGAGCTAGTAGGTGTGCTCATTTTGGCCGGCCAAAAGAGAGGTTTTTGTGCTTTTGACTGACTATGCAGCTGGCAGTTAGACACGCTCATTTGTGCTGGCATGTTACCAAGTGGCCTCGGTAGTTGCCTGTTGTGTGAGCATTGCCAAAGTGCTTCCAAACTTTGCTGCTGGCTAGTGTGTCTGCATCTTGCACTGACAGTATGGACATGGAACACTTTATCTTAGAGGAATCAAAACTTTCTAAGTACCTAAGTTGGTGCAAAGAAGAAGCATAACCCGTGTAAAGCAGTAATTTAAAAGTGTTGAACTATGGAAAAGGAAAAGCATAATGCAAGGAGAATTAACTCTGTATTTGTGTTATGATTTCCTCATATGTCAAAGAAGGCAAAGAAACCCTAAACAGAACAGAAACTTGCAAGGCTTATAATATGTAACGAGTGGGGAAAAGGTTGCATTGAAACAAGATCTGTAAAATCAAGCTACTTTAGGTATCTTGTCTGATGACATAACAACAAGGAGATATTCCAGAATAAAATAGTCTGTATACAGTTGGGAAAAAAAAGTACTATTTGTAAAGCACTCATGGGTAACTAGACATAAAGTCTTTTTCATATTTTTTTGTGTATGGTAGTACTTGTAATTCAGAGCACTCAGATGCTTCATTCTGACTGGTTGATAATTTCTACTGCCTTCTATATTGCACAACTTCTCCATGGAAGAATTTTGTACCTCAGTGTTATAGAAAATTCAAAAAAATACTTCCGTCAAAAGGATCAAGCTACAGTTTTGGCAGTCAGATTGAACCCTGACATTCAGGAGACTTAAGGCTGGAGTCTCATTGCTCTAAACTAGTGGAAAAAGCTTGGCTCAGCCTAGGAAGTTCTCTCCATTGCCATGTAGGGTGGCTTGACTTGGTTTAAATGCCAAAAAGTAGATTAGAGTGGGATGTATTGTTCACCCCTTGAATGTTTCTGTATGGTACAAATAAGTAATTATGCAAAATGACAGTTAGTTACCTTAAATATAGATGGTGAAATTCAGTCATATTGAAGAGTACTTATTGAAGTTAATGAGGGAAACCTGTAATATGTAATACAAAAAGAGCCAAAGAGTCTGTAGCTGCTCTAGAAGCAAAGGTGTAATGAGATAGGAGTTATCCCTGGTTTATCAATGTAGTTCAGGAGGAATTGCATGCAGCTGGACACTGCTTTGAGGCAGTTGTAGCTTTGCATAATAGGTCAACAGCTATGGAATTGTGTGTTTCAGAGCCAGAAGGGTAAGGAAAATGTCAGTCTTCTGGGACTGGGAGCTCCTTGGTTTCTAAAGCAATGACACAAAAAGTAATTTAACAGGGAATGTGTACAGCCAGATTTCTGTATACAGTGGGTTTTTTGGGAAGATTTTTTTCTTTTTAGCCACATGGCATACTGATAATGCTTCAAGTTTATTTGGAAATTTGGGAAGGTCAATTTTACCACTCTGAGTAGTAACCATAAAAATAAATTGAATTTCATTTGAACGTTTCTAGATAAAGTTCACTGGGTTTACGAGTATTTTCTGTTTGAGTCTTAGGCACTTTATAATACTTACTCACCATTTTTTCCTTTTTGGAGGATTGGATAGCTTTGGTCAAAGCTGCTGCTGCTGCAGCAGCAGCCAAGAACAAAGCAGGAAGTAAACCTAGAACCAGTGCAAACAGCAATAAAGATAAAGAGGACAGAAAATGGCTAAAAGTCCCTTCAAAAAAGGAAGAAACCTCAACCTCTACAATCATGCAGGAAGTCCAAAAAAAGGAAGAGGAGCCTACATCTAGTGACACATTTGGTAAAAGCACCTTCTATAAGCACAAAATGGGTTTTTCTGTAGTGTTGAACTCCTGTTGCTAATTTTGCAGTTAAGTAATAACCAATATTTTTAGGGGAAAATGTCACATTTGCTGTTATGATAATCTTCTGGTACATAATAGTAATTGATTCAGAAACTGTTTTTATCAGTTAAATCTAGTTCAGTTAGCATTTACTGCTTGTGCTAAACTTCTAACTTCATCAAGAGCAGAACATAGCTTTTTATTAATGATTTCATTGTACAATTTGGGTGTTATTCCTGGATATTCTCTTCCCTGTGAGATAATCCCTGATCTTGTTTTAAGAAAAAAAACCAACTCCAATATGAATGAGATATCCATATTCAGGGGTGTTTGAAACTGTATCTGAGTTGATAAGATTTGTTCATTTTAAGTCTTTAATGCTTATTTCTCATAACATTCAGTAAAAATTACAAATTTTTAGATAATCTCCATGTCTTGTTTCAGTGTGTAATTCTAGATCTTCAGAATGTATAATTTTCCTTTTCTATAAACATTTAAAGTTTCTTTCAATTAGCAGTTCTGAAATATTTAAGTATTTTGGGTGTTATGCATTTATGAAATGTGAGTTAATGAGGTTTTTCTTGTGTTTAGAAGTAGGATTTCCTGTAGTGGATGTTCCAAAGATGGCCTTTGTGCAGGCAGAGAGCACGTTATCACACAAGAGGAAAAGTAATCTAGGCAACTCATTTCAGGCAAAGAGAGCTCGCCTAAACAAGATCACTGGTAAAAGACTTTTTTTGTTGTTGGCTTTGATCCTTTTTCATGTAGTGAAATATTCATGCTTGTAAAGAAGGTGCTGAAGTGGATTGCATAAAGCACATTCATGAGGCAGATGGTCACTGCAGTCACTACTTGTTTAGAATTTTAAAGGAAGTCATAAGTGGTAAAATCTACCTGGTTCATAAATTGGTCACAGACTGTACTTGGTCTTTTTAGTTTTTTAGTATAGTAAACATCCTGAATTGCTGCATTTCTTGAGCATATTTTACCTCCAGCTGTACAGTTTTCTTCATTATTGGTTGATTTTGAGTTTATACAACTTGTTAAGAATGTCATGAATTGCATACTACTGTAAATTAAAGCTAGGGTTAGCTGTGGAGAAACAGAAAATATTTCTTCCTGAAATGAAACTGTTGCTAAAAAGAGTTTCTCATTTAGAAATAAACATCCCTACAAATTGAAGTTATGAAGATCTGATTTTTTTTTTCTAAGCATTCATTCCCTTTCTTTATTGCTCTAAGATATTAATGGAAAACAGAGATATTACTGTAGAATACATTCTATACAACAGGAAATTAAATAATTGGTCTTATCTTTAAAAGCTGCAAAATGCATTTATTCCAGAATTTAATAGAAATTTACTTACCTGTGAAAAAAAATTTCAATTTATAGTCCTCCAAATAAGAAAGCTGTGTTGCTGGCTTTAATCCTGTTAGTATTTAGGACAAAGTCTTGTGTTTGCACATGTACTGGGAAAGTATCAGATGCATTTCAAAAGCTGGGTTGAAAAAAGTTGTGAAGTCCCTCCTTTAACAGAGGAGCCCTTGGACACACTCTGAGATAGAAATTAATTCCACTCATTATTCTAGTCAATAGTATTTCATGTGAAGGCTAGTAAACTTTTCTGTGCTACAAATGAAAGGGGCTTTTTTTGTTGTTTTTTTATTTTGGAACTAGATAAAAATTCTTACTTGTTCTGTAAAACAAAAATAACCTAATTTGCTAAACTACCCAGTGAGAGTTTTTTTCATACTTGTTTTGGCTTATCCAGCCTTTCATTGGGACTGCAGTGGAGGATGTTTAGTCAGTTTTCTTATGAGAGTGGTTCTGTTTCAGTCTCTCAATCAGTAAAAATAAAATGCTACAAATCATGGAATGGTTTGGTTTGGAAGGGTCCTTAAAGTTCACCTATTTCAAACCTTGGTGCCATGAGAAGGGACACCTTCCACTAGACCTGGTTGCTCAAAGCCTCATCCAGCGTGGCCTTGCACACTTCCAGGGATGGAGCATCCACAGCTTCTCTGGGCAACCTGTACCTCACCATCCTCTTAGGAAAGAATTTTCTCCTTCTATCTAATCTAAACTTACTCTCTTTAGGTTTGCGTCTGTTCCCTTTTGTCCTTTCACAACATGCCCCTCTGAAATGTCCCTCTCCAGCTCTCTTTAGACCGACCCTCTTTAGGCACTGGTCTGTAAGGTCTCCCTGGAGCCTTCTCTTCTCCAAGCTGTACAATCCCAGTTCCCTCAGCCTTTGCTCACAGGAGAGCTGCTCTAGCCCTCTGACCATTTCTGGTCCCCCACCCTGGACTCACTCCAGCAGGTCCATGTCCTTCCTGTGCTGGGACACAGGAGCTGGACACAGCAGTGCAGGTGGGGTCTGAGCAGAGCAGAGGGGCAGAATCACCTCCCTTACCCTGCTGCCCACAGTGCTTTTGATGCCGCCCAGGAGAGTGTTGGCAGCTCATGTCCAGCTTTTCATCCAAGAAAGGATGAAAAGGATCTGTTCTTTTTGTACAAAGGAAGCAATCTTTAGAAAAACCCATCTTCTGCCGCCAGGATTGTCATTCCTGGAAGGCTCCTTCTTTCCAAGTTTTGTTAATGGATGTCAGATTTATCAGCCCCATTTCTCTTCTCCTTTCCCATGCTACTTACATTTTCAGTTAAGTTCCAATTTAATTGCTGCCATGAGCAGTAGTAGTAGAAGATGTAGAGACTAGAGATGTATATTGACAGTGCTCTGTTCATTTCTTTCCAAATGCAGTTAGTAGCAATAGATTTCAAAAACAGCTGAAAAACCTTTACCTTGAGAAATTATATTTGCATGTGCTTGTGGATAGATTGCTATTACCTCAGGAGCATTATGAGAATCATACTAGTGACACAGGTTCATAGAGACTGAACTGAATAATCAAACCATGATTTTGCAGCCATTGACTGTTATAATTTTAAAAACAGTGTGTCTGTCTCCACAAGACATACTTGGCTAGCAGAGGATGTGTTACCTTTCAGTGAAAATGTATTAATCCTTTAACTGCAAGAAATTTGTCTTGCCTTGTAGATACTTCGTGTATCTGTTCTCAAATTAACACATTTCTGCAGTTCATAGCATAATAAGTCTTTTATTACCAGTACATTTTGAAAATGTGACTGCTAATGATTAAATTTTTTCTTGTCACATGTTTATTTCCTATATGTTAAATGCTTATATATACAATATACATTATATTGTATATCAGTGTACGCTTGCATTGTGACATTTTTGTCTCCAGCACAAGCTTTTAGATTTGAAGGAAGGTTGGGAATAATGCTGGTGTACCTATTGGAGTGACTACAAAATAATAAAAGAATTGTAGCTGTTAGGATAACATTTACCAGGTGTTTATGGCTGTATTGGGGAAATAGTGCTAAACACTATTGCTGGAAGCTGTATGAAGGGAACTGTTCCCTGGATTCAGCATTTGATGGAGAAGGGTCTTCTTGTCTGCCACAAGGCCCACAGCTGCATCAGGTGTTCTTTGCTCACCATTCAACAAAGTAAAGTTGCTTTTTTCGCCCTTTCTTTTGCTGCTAGCACTGGTAGCAATTACATTTCCCAAAAGTGAAGAAGATCCCCTTCTATGCACATATTAATGTCATCTTCCAATCAGTTTTTGCCTCTTTTGGAATGTTTGCTTCCACGTCTTCTCCTGCTGTGTTGGTACCTAAAACCAGATAATAGCTGCAGTGAGCTTGCAGAACAAAACTTTCCTGGTTCACTGTGCCACTCCCTGCTTTTGCTTTGTTAGGTGCTCTTACAGACAGGGTGGTGAACCTGTTATCCTGGTTTGCAGTAGCTTGTGAGGATGCTTTGTCCTACAGACATGGTGCCTGGTTAGAAAAATACTTCATGGTGTAGCGAAAAAGGAAATCATAAGGATTATATAGTGACAGATCTCACTCCAGATTGATTTACTAGCTTGAATTTCTGAGCAGGGATCATCTAGCTAAAACTAAAAATCAGAGAATCTGAGAATGATCTGGGCTTGGAAGAGAAAGGTCATATAATTCCACCATTATCTGCTAGACCAGTTTACTCTAAGCCCCATCCAGACTGGCCTTAAACTCCCCTAGGGATGGGGCACTTTTCTCTGGGCAGCCTGTGGCTTACAGAACCACAAATGCTTCCTCATAAACTGAAGCTTGTTTCTCTTTTGTATTTAAAACTGAACTTCACTTGACTTTGAAAATGATTTTACACTTTTTGATATAAACACATGATTGCAAAGGCAAAGAACACTGTGATTTTTGCAACTTGATTTAAATAGGATAATTTGAGTTTAAAATGTTTATTTAAGTCCATAAAACCTAAATCTTTTATGTAGTCTAATTCAGAATTAAAATCTTACCTGATAATCTCATTTTTATCTAATAGGACTAAATAAGTTTCTGCTTTTCAGTTAACCTAAACTATAGCATAACTTAATCTAACATAAATAGTAAATGAGATAAACCACTTGGTGTTTATTGTTGAATGCTGAATTTTTTTTTGTTTTGTTTTAATGTCTAGAGCAGTTCCTGAGAGCCCAGGCTTAACTAATTTGTAATTCCTTGGACATTATGAACCTTAAATTAATTTCGGCCATAGCTAATTTTTATGGAATGCAATAGCAATTCCCTCTGAATTTGTCAAGTTAATGTTGAGGACTTTGACTCCTCACTCCTAATATTGACATTCCCAGAGATTATAATAGAATTTTTATTCAGATTTGTTTTTTAGGTTTTATCAGTTCTGTATTTTCTTAAAGGTGTAGAACTTGTTCTGTCTCTGCATTGTTAGGCAATTAAAGTTACTCTGTGAGGTACAACTGAACCTATTGCCTTATTTCACTAAAAGAAAGCTTTCTTGTATTTATATTCCCCTTCTCTTTACAGATTCTTTGTAGTAATGATATTTTACATAAGTTGGTAAATGAAGTTACATATTCTAATATATTATTTGCTCCCAATATGGTCATTTTATTGAGGTAATTTGGGAGCTCCACTGCTGAGAATATTTGTTTGGAAATGAAATCCCTGATTATTTTATGTCTAAGAAAGATTTGCATGTGTTATAACTAAGAAGTGGTAATATAAATTCTGATGTGAATTTCTCAAAGACTGGAAAGGGGAGAGAGAAGTTTTGTAAATAATTCTGATTTCAAAATTAACTTATGTGTCATACATTTGGTTTTAAAGCTCAAGTGTTTGGGCTTTGGAAGAATGGCAAGGCTTCATTTTAGAATTGACAATTTGATTTTCTTCTTGTCAGTAAATATGCCAGAGAAATGCTTCCTATGTAAGCATGCCTTTGTTGGGATGTCCTTTAACTTTTTGCTTCTTCTAATTCAAAGTGTTCAGCTTTGTGTGGAGCCATTTCAGAAAGACTCATGTTGTAGATTTGTGCAGTTCATATTTCTTGTCTGAATATTTTACTTCTTTCTCTACGAATTGTTGTTGCAAGGTACTTCTAACTAAAAATATCTGCAACTTTTCTCCTAAGGTTTATTGGCATCCAAAGCTGTTGTTGCAGATGGTGCTGAAAAAAAGGAAGGCAACAAAGAAACAGCTCCAGTCCTGGAGCAGGTATGAAATGGTAGAGTTTGATTCTTTTGCAAAGTTCCCACTGGAGTGTGCCATGGAGATGTAGTACCTACAACATAAAAATTTTCCCCTTCAGATATAACAGGGAACTGAAAATTTATCTTATGTTTACATTTCTGGCAGAGCCAGAAGTATGGAATTTAATTGTCTCTAAACACAGTGTTAACTCGAATTTCAATAATGAGCTTTTGTGTTAGAAAACTAACAGAAAACAAAATAAAGTCTCCGTGCAACAAATATGAGGAGACCAGTGTCCCAAGGTCCAGTTTTATAGCTGGAATGATGACTGGCTTAGAAACAGGCCCTTACACAAATTTGATTTGTGTTTGAAACAGGGTTTTTGACATCACTTAGAACTTCTTTTAAAAGAAGTTTCTTTTATATTGTAAGAATTTGGTGTTGTAGGCTTGTATGTGTTTTATGAACTGCTCAATGAGCCATACATTTTGCAAGAGTGTGTATTTTAATAAATACAAAAAAGAAACTTTTAAATAATGTTAAGGGTCTGATTTTTAAACCTGCATATTGGCAGGATCTGGAGGCTGCCATTTTGTCTTTGGCTTATTGCACTGTGTTCAGGCATTGCTTGACTCTGAGTTGTGCATTATCTTGCATTTTAAAAGGGCTGAATGCCTGAGCATGGTAAAGCAAGCTAAGGATGAACAGTAGTCTTGATTCAGGACATCTTTATTTTCCAATTATTTAAATCAGAGCCTTAATGTATCTTTAATACAGCTTTTTTGTATGCATTTTCATTATTTAACAGCAGCATTTGAACGAAGTAGCCTTGCTGCCTGCAATTCTTTAACAAGCACTTCTGTTCTTTAGCCCCGGCACACTCTATGAACAGTCCCTACCCCAAACCTGATTTGCTATTTTGGTTGTACTGGTTCTTTAGAGCTGATATATTAATTGCATTGCTCTGGTTTTTCCATTGATGCTGCATTGGATGAGAGTCAATGGAACCTGATTTTCTGTTTTTGACGCTGTCACTGTCAGGGCTGGAGGAGCCACTGCGGTGCTGATGCATTGACCGATATTTTGCATAAAGGTTTACAGTGTACTGACATGACATTCCATTTCTCAAATTTTTGCATATTAAAGATGCTATGATTTTCTTGCTACTGTGTGTGATATTTTCAATGTGCAAAAAACTGTGAAATGGCTTACAGCATGTTGTTTTTGGGAGAATCATTACAATGTAAATCTTGCCATGCAGAATCCCATTGCGGTGAATGGGACTTTGTGGTTTACATAGACTGTGTATGCAACAGTATAAACTGCAGTGCATATTTACTATAACCTTTTTGTTATTTCTCAGACTTAGTAACTCGGCTGTTCCTGTTTTATTGATCAGATATAAAAAACAAGATGTCTCTGTTATTGTTTACATACTAATGGTCTGAAAAACCTCATTTTTTGGGAATAATAGTTAAGCTCTTTAAAAGAGGCATCTAAAATCCCAAATTGTCCTATTCTTTTGTGTATAAGTAAAACCAGAAGCCTCACAAACATTTAAACGATTGACTGTGGGGAGGAAATTTTTTGAGCTTAAAGCTTTTTTCACTGAGTTCCTGTGCAAACTGAAATTAAAATGGCCGAGTTATAACCCTCCCCAAAAGGTTTTCTGATAGTGAAGCTGACATTCCTTAGAGGCTTTGTCTGCTACTGCTATAAAATTGAATGGATAAAATATCTTGTAGGCTTTTTTAATAATGTAATGCAGAATATGGTAGAAATATTCAGGCCAATCGTCGAAAACTGACTCTGTTGATGCAAGTTTTTGTTTATATTTATACATTTTTAGTTTACAGTTGTCTTAAACCCAAAACCTCAGACGATTAGTTGCAGATACAGTAGTTTATTTAATTGTATTAGGGTATGTCATGTTATATTTCCTTTTGACCAAGACCTGAGTAGATGGATAACATTAATTCATTAAGGTTTTTAATGTTAATTTGTCCTGTTAAGAGGTTAAGCACCTTATCAAAATCTTAATTTAATTTTTTTAATCTTGTTTAAATAACTTTGTAATTTGAAAGTAATGGATGCTGTAGTATGTCTTTCACATCTGTGAAGATGAACAATAAAATTGTTTATTTACAAGTTACGACTCTAATTAATTTCTGGTAATACCTCTCATAACCAGCATAGGTATACTCTACAGTTCATGGAATATTTTACTTAAATGAATAAACTGCACTTAGTATGTGTGTAATGGAGTTTTGCAAGGTAGAACTGATGTCTGCTGAACGGGATGTTTTGCACTGCATCTTTACAGGATACTCCCAGCAAGCCATTCATGTAGCATTCAGGGGCACCCTTTTACAGTCTTAGAATGTGCACTTGTGGGGTTTTGTTTTACCTTTTCTTTTTTTTTTTTTTTTTTTTGGTTTTCCTCCACTGGAACATGGAAAGTTCTAGTGGAAAATAAAACTGCAATTTATAACAAAACTCAATAATACCCTCAAATCACCAGATGTTTCTAGTTTGGATAAAGTGGTGCACATGTTCTAGAAGTACCTCTCTGCTTTGTTAGTTATGGTTTTTTAGATGGTACTATGCTGTATGATGTAACTGGGATGAGAAGGGAGACAGGCCTAAGAAATTATATTCAGATATTGCCTTATTAGGCAAGTTGTAACACATGCACAGTTTTGGTAATGTAGGAAGAACTTCCAGTGAAAAATTTAAAGTGCTAATGTCTGTCAATGCATGCTAATGGTCTAAAAATAGTACTGTTTGTGTTAAGAAGGATGAAAATTGAGGAATTTGGAAAGATGTGTTATATGTTGACTTCTTTTGCTTCAAAAACTGTTTTAACTCTTCATCTGCCAGTTTTCCCCTGACAGTTAGCAATCTGTCTAACCCTGTGTGCTAGAAGCTGTGATTTCTTCTTGTTTGCACAAACATATAGTGTGGTGAAATCCAGACTCCTAGCACTGAAAGGGGTTGTACGAGAGTATTGGAAATTTCTCATTCTTTCAGACATTCCTTAAAGGAGCATTATCAACTTTTTCAGTTTCTCAAAAATCAAAAATACAAATTCCTTGTTACATACAGTTTTTCTGAGGAACTGCTTCTTTTTCTTTCTTTCTTCTTTTTTTTTTTTTTTTTTTGTTTTGTTTTTTTTTGCCTCTGGTTGGGGAAAAACCTGTTTAGGGAAAATCTTGGCATTGTTTGCTCATAGCAGTGCCAGAGTTCAAGGAGTGTCTGGACAACACTCCCAGTCATGATTCAGCAGCAGGCAGCACTGTGAGGAGCAGAGAGGAGGACTTGAGGATCCTTCTGGGTCCCTTCCAGCGTGAGATGCTCTGTGATGGTGCATCAGTGTGTGTGTTCTGGCTGGGAACAGATGCTCTCCAGGTTCTACTTGGAGAAGTAGAACTAGACTTCACTGTCTACTGCACTGACAGTGAAGATGAAAGAGAAAACTAAAAATACTTTATTGCATTTTTAAATTGGGAATAGAGGAAAAATCTTTTATTTTCAGTTTTTTTGCAGGTGTTTCAAATAGTAAGAATTGAGGATTCTGAATACTGAAAAAAATTGGTAGTGCTCCTTTTAAAAAAGCAAAATTTAATGTGATGCATTTTAAATAATTTTCATTTGTACTTAAAATAATGTTGCTTTATTATGTGTTTGAGTACTAAAATTGTTTTTAAAAAGATCAAAATAGAATACAAGAACTACAACGAAGAAACTGAAATAAAAGTATCAATTTTTTATTATTTATTCAGGAGATTTCACCTAAACCACAAAGTCAGAAAAAAAATGAAGCTGATATTAGCAGTTCTGCCAACATTCAGAAACCTGCACTGTTATCCTCAACTTTGTCTTCAGGAAAGGCTCGCAGCAAGAAATGCAAACAAGAATCTGGAGATTCTTCCGGGTGTATAAAGCCCCCTAAATCACCACTTTCCCCAGAATTAATACAAGTCGAGGATTTGACGCTGGTCTCTCAGCTTCCTTCTGCTGTGATAAATAAAACTAGTGAGCACAGACATTTTAAAAAAAATTCCGTAACTACTTCTAAGAGATATACAGAAATTTTCTTTGGTTGTAAATGGCTATTGCTTTTAAAAATGAATCTGCTTTAAATAAAATGTCCAAGCGGGAGAATTAGGGGGTAGTTCACTATTTTAAAAGTCAAGTCACATAATAAGGCATTTGAAATACTCTATCAAAAATAATACATTTAAATAATATATTGATATTTATGGAGTCATGGTTTTTAAGGGTTGGCTTTCCCTCTAGCTTAAATCTCCACACTAGCATTAACAGTCATAGAGGAAAAATCAAACCTCCCTTCTGAAAAGGGCCTGATTCATTAAAAAGAAAAGACTTACACTTTGGTGTGGACCTTTCCTTCTCTGAGAAACTTCACCTTCAGCAGGCTGATGTTCTGTACCTGTTGGCTGTGGCATTCGTCACCTTATGTGATATTTCCTCCAAACACGATGTGAAAGAGAAGATGGGTTCAAGATCTGTGGTGGAGAAAGGTTAAAAATTGTGTTTCCTTGTCCCAGAAAAATTCCATGGGTGTTCAGCTTCTTAACGTGTAACTGATTTGCCAAACACGAAAATACTATTTATCAGAAGAATAGGGAAAGCTTTATGCTGCATGCTTGAATATGCTATTTTTTTGTGAATATTAAGGTATTTCTTTGATTTGTTTTTTTGAGATTACATTAGGTTTTTAGTGTTGCTTAGTGCCAGATTCTTTGCCTAAAGAATATTAAATGCTGAGGCCAAAGGTTAATATGAATGCAGGTTTCAATAAGTCAAAAGCTACATTTTTTTTTTCACTTTAGTATTGAGATTGAGGATGGAAGATTCAACCTGCATCATGTGTTCCCCTCAACCTTGATTTTGTATTTTCACTTATGAGATAAGTTTCTTTTTAATCTTTGCTCATAGATAACTTTAAATGAGTGGGAGAGGGAGGAGTGCAAATTCAGCCTTCTTTATTCAGGACACATTGGTAAAAATTGTATTTTGTCCCTGCAAAATGTTAGCAGTCATCTATATTGTAATACGCCTTCCATCCCCACCCCTAGAGCAATGGTAAGTAGCTTTCCTGAAGCATGCTTTTATTTTGGATTAAGTTTGAGTTCTCTATAGCAGTATTTTGAAAAAAAGAGCTAATTTAAAACTTCGTTACTTAGTAGCTTAGATCTTGTTAGTGTTGTCTTTAATCTTTGGCTTCCAACTTTTTTCTACCTCCAGTGGAAAGTTAGTTAGTTTTGCTGTGTCTTAATTTTAAAATCTGTATATCTGACTCTAAAAACTGCTTACAAAAAGGAGAGAACAGTGATTTACAGTGTAATAGTAACTTAAATGTTTCTCTAAGGCAAAATTTTGTGGAACTGGGTAATATGAAGAGAGGTAGGGGAATGTGGGTTTTTTGTTTTTAATGAATCAGGCCTATATTAACCTATATCAGTCCTCCTCCCCCATTTGTGTTT
This sequence comes from Serinus canaria, assembly GCF_022539315.1. NCBI lineage: Eukaryota > Metazoa > Chordata > Aves > Passeriformes > Fringillidae > Serinus > Serinus canaria. The sequence goes on from NC_066315.1 coordinate 143,588,589, forward strand.
TTTTAAGTATTAAGTTCTGGAGCCTTCTTACTGTGCATTGGCAGTGTGTGTTAGAATTTTTCATCTGGGGTATTGATATCAGGTTATCAGAAGGCATGAGGTGGGGTATAACATTAAACACTTTTCGATTTTTTTTTAAGTTTATGTTAACACTATCCATGACTTTTTAGATCTTTAACTGTAATAATTTGTTCTGTTTATTGTTAAATCCTTTTACCCCCCTTCCATTATAAGTAACCTGCTGCCTGGGTTTTAGGGGAGGGTTGCTTACTGTAAATACACAAAACAACAAGCTTTACCAGTGGGGAAGTAGGTGCCGTAGTAATTTATAATAAGCAAAACCCAGAATCATGTCTTGAGCATAAATCTTAATTTGCTCCTGGTAGTCACAGTTCTGTAATTACTTTTACCAGTTTGGCTGTGATTACCAGCTTTGCAAATAAGAGCTATTAAAAGCACTCCCCATCTTTAGATCTCAAATGCTGCGGTAAGATGATGGTGTATCTCTGTGCTTCATGAACATTGAAAGATCTCTTTTTAGGTCCATCACAGCCAGTGAATTCCCCTAGATCCTACAAACATAGCCAACGGAGAAGAAGATCACAGCGTTTAGCCACTTGCTCCTTGCCTGATGATTCTGTAGAAAAAGTTTCTTCTCCCTCTTCAGTTACTGATGGAAAAGTGTTCTCCATCAGTGGTCAAAACCAACAGTCATCAAAATTGGAGGGTAATGTATCTTAATCTAATAAAGAACTGCCCAAGAGAAATTGAATCATAAAAGTTAGACATGGTTTTCAACTAATGGGATATTTTGAACTGCTGTAACTAAAGCTGTTTGCTGTTCCTATGTTATGTAACGCTGCAATCCAGACTGTTGATTGTTGGACCCATGTGTCTTTTTTAATATGACATTTTTTCTTTTATGTAGTACCTGATGTTGCTCATGTGTCACTTGAGAAGCGTGGACCATGTCTCCCTCTTGATTTAAGCCGTAGTTCGGAAGTTACAGCACCATTATCCGCAGAATCCACTTTCTGTAGTGAATATTCCAGTAAAGACAAGGAAGATATTCAGATGATTACATATCTTCCTTCCAAAGCAGTAACTGATGGAAGAGTAGCTACAACAGCATCAGGTAAAGAGATTCAGTATACAACCAGAGAGATTTATAGTTGTAGGGTTCAAATGTGTGTGTATTCAATCCCACAGAAAGAGGAGATGCTTTTTTTCTTTTCTGCACACTCAAAAACCTGCCTCTCTTCTGGACTCCACTCATTTGCATATTCTTTGTCTTCACTGGCTTAGAGCTGCTTTGGCCCTCCTAACATGATTTAAGGAGAATGTGAGAGTGTGGAATGTAGTAAGCAGTATTTCAAAAATATTTTTGCTATTGCTAAAAGTTGTAAAAACAATTAACGAAGTGAAGTCTTTACTAACATACTAATTTGTGGCTTCAGCTTTAAAAGAATGGTGTTCTCAAAGAGAGCATTCTTCTGCTTCCTGTCTCTTTGCAGTGGAATTTCTGTCCTTTGCTTGCTACAAAATGTTACTTGAAAATATTTCTGAAAAATCCTCAAAAACTTTTACATAGGTTTGGTCACCCTCAGCACAGAGCCCAGTGCTGCAGCTCTGGGCTGCCACTCCCTTTGTAAGAGTTTACTGACTACTGTGCTTTACATGAAGCACTTGCATAGAGGTAACTGAGAGATTTGGGGAAGGATTTACACAATGGTTTGCAGACCCTAAGAGTGGGATGTTTTCATCCAGTGTATGCTAGGTGTCCATATAATTTTTTTATAAGACTCATATGTGGGTATCATACCATTTTTAACTGGCTTCCAAGAAAGAATTCGTTTGAAGTCTTTTTTTTTAATTTTGTTTTGTTTCTTGAGAAAATTATTCAGAAAAGTAAGAAGAGGAGAAAAAATCAAATTATTATATTATACTCGGAAAGTTTTTGATAAATGTGATTGATAGTAAGGGAGGACAGCATGACCTTAAAAGATAGAGTTATGACAATTAAACTGTATCTTGGTCTATTAATCTATGAATTTCTTAAACTAATTTGTCAAAATAAGGGTTATGGGTATCTCTAGTGAGACACCACTTAAGCTTTTTAAAATATTTAAATACTACTTAATTACTTGAGTGAAACCATGTCACAGTCTTCATTTGCCCTTGATACATGGCATAGCAGCAGAATTAGAGATTCCTGGGAAAATTACTTCTATAAAAGTCTTTTTTATGTCATGTCTTTTGCCACTAAGAGAAGCTTTTGGGAGTTTTGTATTTGCCCACTCATTGAACAAGATCATAAAAGAAATCAACAGCTTTCAAAGCCATCTGTTTCCTGTTTGGTAAAACTCATTTCAGTTACTAGAAATTTTACTGCTGGCTTTTCTGATATATTTTCTAGCTCATTTTAAGTATAGTTGGTAATGCTGGAAGTTGCCTGCTCCTGTCACGGGCCTGGCTGGGGGCAGAGTGATCTGGTTCTAAACCCAGCACTCAGGAGTGCACTTTGGACCTGTTTGTTGAGCTGAGTCTCAGTCTTGGCCACAGGTGAAGCAATGAAAGAAAGAATAAGTTTCATTTAGACCCACCTTTATTTAGTGACTCAGAATTATGTGATATGTCCACACAGTTTGTGTCAGAGAAAAATGCCATGATAACATGATCTGTTGTTACTATTGAGTCCATAGTGGGAAGCCAGAAGTGCTTGCAACCTCTACCAGACAGTAGAGTTTATACTATATATAAAGCTTAATGAGTCTTTTTTTCATATCTCTATAATTTTAAGAGTTATAAGCTCTAAAGGAACTGATTTGCCAGCTGCATTTCTTGTCTGATGAGTTTTTGCCTTCCAGGCTTATGTTTTTTGTTTCTAATTGTCATGTATTACAGTTTTCCATCATGCAATAAATGGAACTGTGTCTTGAGCTTTCATACTGACTTTTTGTCCAAATGTTAGATGTCTTCTGTAGGTTGCAGCATGTAGCCCAGCAGCTTCTTGAGTATCAGCTTTGTGACCTGAAAGACTAAACTAAGCAGTTTGATATCTTTAATTAACAGATGTCATTGCAGGTTTTGGAGCTATCTGCCTCTGTCAGTGGTATCACTAGGACTCTATAAGTAAAATTAATATGTGTTTGGAGTTCATCCCAGTCTTCTAACTCTGGTGGAACATGTTTATCCTCATAATCTTAGAAGAAAAAGAAAAATGTAAATCTAAAGTTCAGGTTTGCAACCTCTGGAATTAGTATTATTATTGAATAAATTTGTTGTGTTCTCTGCCTTAGAAGGCATCATGTTGCCTTTGAAACAGCACAGGTTGTCAAGTCATATTACTGAAGCACACATAATTACACCAAATTCTTGCGTGCTTCAGGAAAATAAATAGGATTCACTCTATTTATCAGTACTTTCTTCATTACCTCTTTAAACAATAGCAAGCAAATATATACAGGAGAGGTGCCCAAAGCTTTCCTTTCTCATTCCTGTCAATTCTCGGAATAATTGAGAAAAGTTAATTTGCATTATGGAAATTATGCAAATTATACTTAAGTGCAGTTTAATTCACTGCATTGTTTAAATGTATGCATTGTGACCCTATCCATTACAAATTGAGAACTCTAGTGTAAAATCCAAACTATTCTATAATTGTGTTTTCTTGATCTGAAAGAACTATTATAAATCTGCATCTGTTTATGGCATTTCTGCTGCTAAGACTTTATTAACACAGTCTGGACATATTTGGAGTTCTACACTTTGACATCACTACAGATTCTCTTAAGTTCACTCAAGTTAGACCTGCTGTCTTTGTAGTCATTGAAGTAGATGACTACTATATCTCTGAATAGTTTCAGAGATAGCTCACAATGGTATTTAGCCTGGAACAGCCTGGTCTGATCTCTGACCCTTCTGTAACAGAGCTAAGCTGGTTTAAGCCCAGAGATGCAATTTGTGATATTGTACATTGTGACTTCTGATGGAGGCTATCAGTTGAGTCAATTGAAAAAATGATTTGGTGTTGTTAAAATTATGCATTTTATTGACTTTATTCAGAAGGTACTGACATGGTGTTTTCAGAGGAGAGACTAGGTGCACTGAAGTGCAGATGCATAAATGTCAACTCACAGCATTAGCACGTACATTTCAAAATCATTGCTCAAAATGAACACCTTAACATTTTGTAGAGGCAAAACAAAAGCTCTGTGTTAATTCCTTCAATCCAACGGCTCCATGTAAGTACTTTGCACTTTGGTAGAGACCTGTACTACCCATTAGTTATTGAACAGAGGTACTTTACTAAACTATTGTGAGGTCCTACCTGTGATCACCTGCTAGTGCACATACATAACTAAGAATCTTTGCTTTCATTTGCTAAATTGCTTAAAATGCAGGTAACTGGCATTTGATCACTTTAGCATTTCAAAGATTTTAAATCCACAGTCAGTCAGAATACTTGCAAAGCACAGTAGTTTTGCCATTCTGAATATATTAAGTTCAGATCTTTCTGTAGTTGTGCTTCTCTTTAAATTTGTGATCTTTTCTCTTGGCTTCTGTAACCCTACACCATGTTACTTTAACTGGTAAATATTGAGCAGACATAATTTCAGCAAGCAGTCTGGGCTTTGAAGTTTAAGTAAAAGGAAAATACTGTTACACTTTCTAATCTAACAATATAATATTTGTAATGCTGATATAACAATATTATCACTGGCTCTTATTTTCTATTCTAACACCAATAGATGATTTTGCTGGTAGGGTAACATTAGGTTAACGATATGGGAGAAATTTGAATTTAAGACTAAAAGAAAAAAAAAAGCATTGCATACTTATATATAATTTCCTTGGTAGCAGTTTACTGCAGCAGGAACAAGAAACAGCTGATGTACAAAATTTTTGGAAAATGAGATATGTTGCTTTTTAAAAACTTTTGCCAGTGTTTCTGGTCTACCTTGCTTTTAAGAGGGATGAACTATTGTTCATCTTGTTACTTTCTCATGTTACTTTATGGCTGTTTTACTTCAACCATCTATTAACAGTCCAATTTACTCCCTAATTTGAATGACTACTATTCTGATCTCTGCCTTGAAGTTCCCAGTTTGGGCTGGTCATGAGGCAAGCAAGAACTGTTTTATCAGCTTATTCCTAAAGACATCATTTTGGGCAGGCTCCGGTATTAATCTGTAATACGCAATTAAAAGTCTGTTTAAATATAAAATTGTTCTATGCACTGGAAATTCAAAGCACTAAATTAAGCATGACCAGCATGATTGATATTTCTCTTGCAATATGAATTAAGTTGTTTATTAATGGAGATAATGATATTTATGATATTATTTTAAACATGGGAAGCCATGAAATAGAATACCTGTCAACAAAATAAGTTGCTTCAGATTGCTACAATTCATTTGAACTTGATGAATTGCAATAGGCAGTACCACTGCAAGCCCAGTTGTGCTGCTGTACTTGTGGCACAACATCCTGTCCTGTGCCTGTACTTGCATGAGGGGGCTTGGGTCACTTCTCTGTTCTGTAACAGGAGAAGTAGAATGGGAAGCATGTTATAAACTGGACTGGGAGTGCTGTGGTTTGCATTTCTTTTTAATCTGAAATTAGTCTTCTAGTGATAAAATTGATTCTGGAATGGTGACAAAATCAGTAGTTTACCAAGTCTAATCTCTGGTCGTCTTTCTCTGTGCTGAGTGTTAACTGCAGACCTCCCACGTTCTCTGTGTGGGAGGTGGCTGGCTAGACTCCTTAACAGGAATAAATTGCAATTAAAAGTAGCAGTTCAAAAAGAAAAAAGTAGTATTTCCACAAAGGAACTAGTATTTCCTGGTTGTATTTGTTACTTACCCTTCTGACTGACCACCTTGTCCAATTTTGTGGTTATGTGTAAATCATAGTGATTACACAGTTGAAAAGCAGATTTTGCAAGCTTTGACACTTTATGTAGGATTTGAGAATTTAAGATTCTTTATCTAAAATGATTTTCAACGAAGAAAAGTAAAAGCAAAGAATAACATTGCAATGTATACAGGCATAATAGTAGTTTCTATTTTCAAGTTAGTATAGAAGGGCAGTATGGGGAGTTCTGACTGCAAGATGGGTATTTGCTTGACTTGAGAGATTTCTGCCCAATATAAGTGTTCCCTCAAGCAGTTACTAATCACTTTGTCAAATGTGCTTGTGTTGAAAATTATTGAGATACCGAAATTTGTTGTGTTGTGACTGTTGGTATTAAATTATATTTGACTGCCAGGTCAGGATTTCTTCTCAATAATAAAGTTTAAATACTAATTCATCTAACATTGAGACTAAATTTCTCTTGAGACTATTTGGATGGAGTGTTCTCCCATCTTTTCATCAAAATGGCAGTGACCTAAATGAATTACGTGCATTTGGGTGATCCTTTTGAGCTCTTTTTAGAAATGAGACAAGACGTTGATAGCATGATGATGTGGGAAAGTGTCACTTTTTTCTTTTACCAATGTGCTAAAATATACTTATTGCTCTACAGATGGCAGAGCAGTTCAGTCCTCTAACAGAGACAAATGGTAATTAGGAAACCTAAGAAAGGAATAATTTGGATAGTATTTTGTGTCAGTGATAAGTATTTCAGCAAGCTAAATGCACTTAAAATATAGACCTAGGCAAGAGCCTGAATCAGTCTTAAAAGGATTATGGTCTTAGGTGAGCTGGTTGATTTGAGGCAGTGGAAAGACTCAGCCCCAAGTGTGGCTGCGCAGCTCGTGCTGTGTGGTGGGAGCCAGTACACAGAGCTGAGCAGCTGCTGCTGCCGGGGTTGCTCAGCACAGAGTTGTCCTGCAGCTGGGGACACCTGGCATTTAAAAGTGCTCTGTGCTGTGAGAGGTGATGCACCACTTTCTATTGTTCTTGCTGGCCCTTCAGCTGTCCAAGTAGTGGCATTGTGGTTGTGCTCCCAGGAGGGCTCAGCAGTGGGAGCAGGTGTTGCGTGAGCTGTTCTGTCCCAGTAGAATTGGGTTAGTCTGTCCCTGTTGGGAAGGCTTGATGTGTTCTTGGCTTTTCCCCAGAACCTTTCTGTGACTGATGAATTTACTAAATTATCTTAATGCAACTTATCTAATGCATTCCAGATCAGCTCCATATTTTGTCTTGTTGGATATGTTTGCCAATAGCAGATATTTTTCAGGACTTTTTTTTTTTACATGCTTATGCTTTTGTGGGGCTCTTCTGTTGAGAGACACCGAAGCTAACTGGTGCCTCCAAGATTTTACGGCTGGCACGGAAAAACCTGAGCCCTTTGTGACTTCACAGAGCTGCATTTTTGTACAGTATGTCTTTGTCATAGTCCTAAAAGGGACCAAGAGTCTGATGAAAATTAGGCTTTCCTAATTACATTTTGATGAATCTTGAAGCTGTAACAATATTGAGGGGCACAGTAATAGAGAGTTTTGAGTTACTTCAATAATGTTCTTTATAAATTAATTTTATTCTACTTTGATTATTTAAAAATGATTATAAATATTAGGAGTGAAAATTGTAATTTCAGTTTTGCTTTGTTTACAGTTTGTCGCTTCCTAACTTGCATCAGATAAAGAGCTAAAATAACTAAATATTTCACTGAATTAACTTTTCTAAATAGTACAAGATAAGAATTGTCAGTATATGATGCTGAATTCTGACAAGTCACGGTACTTTTGCATGTTATTTAAATGTGGATTAATGAAAGAAAGTGAGTTATTTATATATTATTAAATGAGCAGAAATGTTTTATACATAGGACTACAAAGATTGTACCAGAGCTTAATTTCTGTTAACATAATGGAGCATTAACTTAAATGATACTGACAGTGTCAACACCTTTAACTGTTACTCTTGTCATGGGTTCCTATTACAGTGAGAAAAAAAAAAGGAAACAAAAAGTCTTAAAAGTGTCAGCAAAAGTACATTTTAACCAGTACAGGTAGTTTAAAAGTGAATGCAAATTCCAAAATATAACAAGAAAGCTTCTGTGTCATTATTGTCTTGTATGTAAGACTAAGATCTAGGCATTCATGTGCAGTAATGACCTGTTAAACGTGATGATGGTATGAGCAGTATTGACATTTCAGTGACCTGACCCAGCCCTGGCTGGCTGCAATCCTTCTGGAATGCCGAGTAAATCCATCTTCTTGTTTTCAGCACCCTCGTCCCATGTACATGCCTTGCATCTGGAAATGCCTTTAACCAATAGTCTCAAGTTACCCAAAGGGAATAGTAAAAAAAAGAGGTCTTCCACATCAGTGAGCTCTGAAGGGACAGAGATACAGTGCTCTGTGCCCATAAAGGAGAAATGTTTTGAGAGTCTGAAGGAGAAAATATTAAAGAACGTGATTGAGAAGGACAAGCATTCAGAAGTTGGTAAACTACAATACTTTTTGTTTCCAGTGCTTTAGACAATAAAAATAATTGTAAAATGACATTAAAAATAATTGGTTTTTTGTATATTTCTTAATATTGTGTGCTGTTAGGATTTTTTACGGTCTAATGACATTTACAAGAAATTAGGTCATCAGCCTGACATTGGCCTTATGTCATACATTCTTCAATTTGCAGGTGCAGCTAGAATGGAAAGAAAAGGAAAACTGGAAGAGAAAAGTTCTTCTGCATATGGTATGTAGAAAGCAATATTATTTTTATGAAAAAAAGATAAATTCTCTAACACTTCCTGTCTCTGAAGAGCAAATGTAAAAGCATAAAATATTTCCTGGGCCCAGCTGCAAGTTTTGTTTGTTAAGGGCCTAAAGAGAGTTTTTATGCATATGACAGGTTTGTAACAGAAGAATAACTTATAAGATAAAATGAAAGTGCCCATAGCAAGGCATTTGAAGGATCCTAAAGTATCTATGAAAGGCCCCCTACCTCTGGTTTTTCATTTGATTGGGGTTTTTCTTAGTAGAATGAGTAATACTGGCTACTTCATTGTACTGTCAGATTTGAGATGAGAAGAGCAAACAAGGGTTACTAGCAAAACATTTGGCAATTCATGAAATAAAACACAGATTAAGAGGACTCTGGTTTTATCCTGTGTTCAAAATAAAATAAGTTATTAGGGACTGGCAAGAATTGAGAAGTGATTCTACTGTTTTTTTCCAGAAGGTAAAATCTTTGTCTCTGTGTTCCCCAAGAAGATAAGACTGCTCCCGTTTGTGTACAGGAAACAATCCTGGCTTTCAGGATTATTTTTTGTAACAAGTTAATTTCCTTGTTATTTTTCTCCCTTCTGATAACTTAAGAAGTTATTGTGGAGCAAAAATGTGGGATGTATTTTGTCTAGGGAGAATTAACAGGAAGAAAAAAATCTTTCAAAGTGCTTGTCCTTCTATATACCAGCAGTGGTTAAAAGTGAACTGCAGCATAAAAAATGTGTCAAATTCGAGTCAGAATCAGTTTTCTGTGAGGATGCCACTGTATAGTGCAGAGTGCTGACAGCAGCACTCTGATACTGAAATTTCCTTCAAATGTCTTTTTGTAGGCCTAATATATGTTTCTAGGACAATGTAACCCTTATAATTGGGAGTTTTGCCATTGTGAGAGCTTTTTCTCTTGCCCAAATGTTTTTGTTATAAACTGTAAGTAAAATAGAAGTTATAAGCTATTTATGTGATGCTAAATATTTTGTGTACTTTGCTGTATTTTTTCTGCCTTGATATCTTACTTGGAAATACTTAAAAGACAAAATATTATTTGTCAAATGAGATTTTTTTGAACTATTATACCAGCAATTAATAAGAGGTGTGTCCAAGATATCAAGTAAATTAACTGAATCATTTTGATCTGACTAGACAACTAGAGCACTTGATTTTGAATGCCTTATTTAGGCTAAGCTGCTTTCAATTATTTAATTTTTTTTTCAGGTAAAAAGAAAGAAAAAGAAAAGGAGAAAAAGGAAAAAAAGGAAAAAGATCATAAACCAAAACAGAAAAAGAAGAAGAAAAAAAAGAAGAAATCAAAACAGCATGGTAAGTTCAATTTATATTTTTTAACATACGTAAAACCACCCAGTGTATTTCTATCATTAGATAGTAAAACTTGTTTGTAAACAATATGAATGTAAAATTTTAGAAATGCCCAAGAGTAATTTTTAGCCTTAAATATGAAAAGGACACTTGGGACTTCTTGTTTTTCTTGCATTTATAGCCTGTCTCTCTCTATGTGATAGACACACATATTTCACAGCTTTTTTTTCTTCTTCAAAAAGATATGCTTATTGTTTTCATCTCTTTAAATTCTTCATTTGAAGCTCTGTATACATGTTATACCTATTTTGCTTGGACAGAAAAATCATTCTAGTGTCTAGTTTGTTGCTACATTTCAGTGGTTTGCTGTATGCAATGCACTCCCTCTTTAACAGTTAACCTTTCATAGTTGAGGTTGGCATCTCTGTTATAACAGCCTTGTCTGTTGCCTTGACAAATGGAGATTATATTTTGTGGATTATGTGCTTCCCTGTCCAAAATTGGTGCAATACCGTGAAAATGCTTCCACATCATGCAGTGCTTTAGTGTGAATTGCAGTATTGTAGGTTTTGTGTACTTCATCATCCTTATACTGGAGTAATATAATTTTAAGCTATAAACTTCAAATGCTTATTCCACTTAAAAATCATTGGGAGCTTCTTACTTGCACTGAGAAGGCATCTAAGTATTTGCAAGAAGATACTGATAAATGCTAGGTATATGTCCAGTACTGTTCTTTGGTTTCATCTTCTTGTCATAAGGTGGTCTGTTATGGGCTGGGGTTTTCTGTTTCTTTTTTTCATTTTTTTATTCCTTTGGTCTTTTTGCAAGCTTGTCTTGATACTTAGAAGCTTGGCAGAGGTACCATGATTAGGTTCCAATTTCTAGGAGCCTTATCCAGTGTTTGTAAATATGAGAAGAAAATATGCCCAATGTCTCAACAAATAGAAATCTTACTCCAGATACAAAAAGCAATTTGGGTAAAACTTGGATGTTTTATTTCTTTGCAAATTCATCTTGTGAAAATCTGGGTTTAACAATCCAAACATATTCAATTTGGACTTTTTTTTCACTGGGGAAAAAATTGGAAATATTCTGGTAGACTCTGACTCCAGTGTCTGACCCTGAAAAGGCCCATCTGTCAAAAGAAACAGGACTCTCTCCAGTGACACTAGGTCACTCTACTCCAGGTGTGGAAAAAAAGTGTAAAGGTGTGAGGCATTCTCCTTTTTCAAATGAAGAAGTGGGATCAGGTACATTGTGTACCCCAGGTAAGTTTTGAGCAAGGCTGTGCTGTGACACAGAACAAAAACCCCAGCAAAGACTGGTTTTGTGCTCTAGGTATGTGCATGACTTACTGACTGTATAAAGCCCATGTGTAGCAGAAAGTAGCAATGCTTGTTATTCCTGCTGCTCTGTTGCAGTGAGGCTGAAAGCCATGCAGCATGAAGTAATCAACTCAGCTGCTCCTTGAGTTGACTACAGTGCATACACTTGGGAAATGCTGGAGATGCTGTGCTTTGGGCAGAGACCGTAAAGAGGAAGGTGGCTTCATGGAAGGTGACCTAGGAGAGAAGGATATTATAGAACCCATAGCAGGAAAACTCTAGTGATAGGTGGGAGCAGGAATTCTTCCTGCAGAAGGATGGAAGTGCAGTAGTCTGATCACTTGCTTATATTTGAAGTACTAATTTTTCAGAGTAGTAAATGGGTAGCTACTCCTAATTACTGATTGAAGCCATGGGCATGCTTGGTTGGGTCCAGAGGAGGGCCACAGTAGTGATCAGAGGGGTGGAAAACTTCCCTTGGGAGAAGAAGCTGAGAGCCTGTTTAGGCTCTCTTATACAAAAGAGAATGCTGGGGAAAGACCTTATAGCAGACTTGTAGTATTTATAGGAGACCTACAGAAAGGATGGGGAGGGACTCCTGAGCAGGGAGTGTGGTGGTAGGGCAAGGGGTAGCGGTTTTAAACTGAAAGAGGGTTGATCTAGATTAGTTTGGATTAGATATTCAGAAGAAATTCTTTTCTGTGGGGGTGGTGAGCCACTGGAATGGGTTGCCCAAAGGAGTTGTGGATGTCTCATCCTGGGAAGTGTTGAAAGCCAGGTTGAATGGGCCTCTGAAAAACCTGGTCTGCTGGAAGGTGGAGGGGAACAGGATGATCTTTAAGGTCCCTTCCAACCCTAACTGTTCAACGATTTGCAATTACATGACTTTCCTAGGAAAGTCTCTCCAGTCATTATGATTAGGGACAGTCAAATATGTTTGTAATGTGTATCTTGAGAGTGTTGCAAATAGTTTGTTAGAGGAAAAGATACAATGCTGGTTATCAATACAAATGTCAGTACCACTGTGTGACTAGAAGGCAGAAATATGTGATGTTGTCTGTGCTTGTGTGTGTGCTGGACAGCCTCACCCTGCTCCTCTCTCTGGCTGAGCAGGAAGATAATACAGAGGTGTGTAAGTACAGTGGGGATTTCTGCAGCAGGTGGGCTCAGACACTGTCTGCCCAGTAGCTCCTCTGGATCCCAATCTTTCCAATTTCTGTGCCTGCAGATATGAGCTCATGGAGCAGCAGCCCCACTGCAGTACAGACAGTCTCACTTCCATGTGCATTCTCACGTGCTCCCAGTGTTGGCCAGGACTCCCTGGGTCCCCAGAGCCCCCCACCCCAGCTCTCCTGTTTAGAGAGCCACTTCTACCCAGAGCTGGCCCTTGCAGACCCACTGACCCCTTCCTCCCAGGCCATTTCACCTGCTCATCACCTGGTTTAGCTTGATCCACGCAAGCAATCAGACACTTGGACTGGCTGCAGCTGCTGTAGCATGAGCTCTTGGGCCTCTATGACAGAGATCCCTGGCATGGGGCTGGCACTGTTGTCACTGCAGTCTCTCTGAGTGCTGGCACCACAGACATGTGGACCCTTCGACCTGCAGGGCTACTCCATTTGCTGGCACACAGAGCATGTACTTGAACCCTGAATCGAGAGCCCCTTCCCTAGCTAAGGGATGGAAATGAGGTTTAATAAAAATTGCAGAATAGTTGAGGTTGGAAGAGACCTCTGGAGGTGCCGTGGTCCAGCCCTCTTGTCCTGGTTCCCCAGGATTTTATCCAGACAGCTTATGAATGTCTCCAAGGAGGGAGACTTAAAACTCTGCCAGCACAGGCTGGATGCAGGACATGGCCAGGCAAGTGTACTGGCCACAAAACTGTATGGATATGTGGCTTTTTTTGTCCTGTTATTCCTGTGTTCTGCCCATAATTGTTCTTCCCCAAATCACTTCAGTCCATCCATTTTCCCCACCTTTATTTTCTTCCCTAAACATTTCATAAAATCATTCATAAACCCAAAATTATTTCCCCCCCATCCCATAGTGTCCTCCATTGGCAACCCCCAGGCTGCAACTGCCCTTTGTCCAGGAGATGATCCAGAGAGCTGTTGTGGGTAACACATCCTGATGGGTTTCATGCAATGGAGGTGATGGCACTGCTGGGAAAGTCTGAGAGGGGCCTGGCCAGGGGCTGTTTGTTGTTTGCCTGCTCATTCTCCTCCTTTGGGCCTGTGTATGTATACTCTTCTGGGATGCTCCCTAGCCCATCCCAGGACCTGTTGGCTCATTGATGTCTCCTGACATGGACCTGGGAACTTCCAAAGACAATTTCCTTTGCGCTCCCTGTGCTCCTCTGCGGAGGTGCGGACAAGCTTTTATCACTTAAACTGGCAGAGTCATCTGTGGTTGCTTCTAGGTAGCAATGCTGGTAGTGCTGCAAGCAGACTTAAGTTGAAAGAGAGAGTCACCAGCAGCATCTCTAAGGATAGCAGATGGTGCAGGATGAATTGTGGAAAAAACAAGACTGCATAATATTCTAGGAAAAATTACCCCTCTGTACATTCAGAGATGGTAGAGTTGGAATTGGTGATGCTTATCTATCAAACTTGATTATGTTTCTTACTGGAAATTTTCTAATAAAATGTTACAAAGAGCTTTTGCCATTTCTAACTTACAGTTTCATCATCCTGATACCTCAGCATCGATAGTCTTTGCTTGTCAGCATAATGCTGCAGTAAAATCTATACACTTGAGGTTTTTTTTGCATTTGTTATAAATTTTACTTTTGTAAGAGCAATTTTTTTTCTTTCAACATTTCAGATTACTCAGATTATGAAGACAGCTCTGTTGAATTCCTGGACAGGTGCTCCTCTCCCTTAACGCGCTCCTCGGGCAGCTCTCTGACCTTGCGCAGTATGTTCTCAGAGAAGAACACCTCATACCAGTATCCAAGAGCCATCCTGTCTGTTGACCTTAGTGGAGAAAGTAGGTTGAATGAACAGCAAATTCCAGTTTGTAGGTTTAATTTGTTATGAAAGGGAATTTTAAAGGAAATAATTTGGTTTATGTTTGGGATTGTAGCTATAAATATGGTGACTGATTTATCCTTCATCTATTTAAATCAAAATGCTTACACTCCTCAAGCTGTACTCCTCAATTGTACTTGCTTTGGTTGAGTGTTGCTACTCTGCATCTGAGGAGAGCACATTAAAGGCACTTTGCAGAATTCATCTTGAAATCTCATGTATCATCAGTGTGTTTGAGAGTGATTTTTGTTGCTAGTGCAGATTAAGATTTTTATCTGTTGAAGCTCCCTGTATTTCTTTCAATTATTATGTCTCTCCACACACAGTTTCACATGTATTTATTTATTTTATTAGACCTTTCAGATGTGGAGTTCTTGGATGATTCTTCCACAGAGAGTTTGTTACTTAGTGGTGATGAATACAATCAGGATTTTGATTCAACTAACTTTGAAGAGTCTCAGGATGAAGATGATGCTCTCAATGAAATTGTTAGATGCATTTGTGAACTTGATGAAGAAAATGGCTTTATGATTCAGGTAAAGAAGTTTGGTGTGTGGAGTTACATTTTCCATGTGAATGTTTTGCTTGTGAAGGTGCCCTTTTGATGTGTCACAGACTGGAATTATGTAGAGAGCTGTACATAAGTGAACAAGAACAAAATATTTCTTTGTTCTGCACTTGGTTTGGCTCTGTTCAGTGGATGCAGAGCTGTTTCTCTAGGATGGGGTTGCTCTAATAATTTGATACATAGGACAAATTGCTGGGTAACCTTTTTCTTTATATCCAGCTGATAAATTTGGAATAAAGTATCCTTGGCCACACACAAACCATTTGGCTCCTGTTCCCCAGACCATCCTGATTTTATGAACCCTTCTGGCTTGGCCCTTGTGCTTTGCAGTACCACTTGTAGAAACCTCTCTGCTCACTGTAAATGTCCCTCCTCTGTGTGCAGTGTGTCTCCTGTGCAGACTCTAAATGCTGTCAGTACTGTGAGGTGTGTTTCATCTTTAGAACAGCACTTCTCACACTGGGTATCACTACCAGGTTTTAGAAACTGCTGAGAGTTTACATCTTAATTTGGTATAGATTAAAGGGTAGAAGAGTATACCATGTCTGCACAGCATTCAGGTGTTGATAGATTGCAACTGCTGCTTATTACTTTGTACTCCAGTTAGGAGAGTATTTCCCATCTATGAGTAATTTCAAGTATTTTTTCTCAAGCAATTTATAATGCAGTGATTAAATGTGATGCAAAAAGCAGTAAGGAAGAACTCATTTGTCAACAACTTTAAAAAGGTCATGAACCTCCTGTGTTTCTTACCCCCATTCAGGTTTGTATTCAACTTCTACTGTGGTACAGTTCCAGCTGATAGTAGGGAGCTCTTTAGTCGAGATTTAAAGGAAACAAGTAGGGCTGTCATGTGTTAGTGGACTCACTGTTCTGGAACTGACAGCCCTGGAAATGAAGGGCACACAGGCTGTCTTGGGGAGCAGACTAACAGGCTGTGCTGTGTTGGAGGAACTGAGCAGTTCAGCTGTGGTAACAATGTGGAAAAATGGACTGGTGTAACAATCTTTTGAGACTGGAGGGGACACGGTAGCTGTAGTGACAGGAGAAAAGGTGACTTCAGTGTCTTGAACAGGTTGATGCTCAAAGGCATGTCAAAGCAAAGGAGAGATTTCCAGCAGTGAGACAGCAGATATTTAAAACACTGGCAAGCACAGAGTTGAGAAAGGAAAGTATCTTTAAAAGAGGCAGTTTCTGCCGGTTTTTGAAGTCCAGTGGCAGCCTGATTTTTCCTCCTCATGCTTGTCTCACTGAGAGCAACCAGTTTGCTGTTTCTAGGCTCTCATGTCTTACCACTTCTATTTTGCTCTACTATTCTCTTGTTTCTCCTCTTTCATTTTCTCTTAATTTTCTTTTTCTTTTAGATTTTCCATTGGTGCGATATTAAAA
Organism: Serinus canaria; assembly: GCF_022539315.1. NCBI lineage: Eukaryota > Metazoa > Chordata > Aves > Passeriformes > Fringillidae > Serinus > Serinus canaria. The sequence goes on from NC_066315.1 coordinate 143,604,895, forward strand.
GCACATCTTTCTAGCGCACTGGAGAGATGCTTTGTAAATATAAATAATTAAACTGAAGAGTTTTCTACTTTTCACTGTTATGCTGTAATGTATTACATTATCTTTCTACTTTACTATAATATTATACTCCTGTCTTATGTTTCACTACTAAATATGTAGGTGCTAAAATACTGAATGTTGCAATAAAATACTATTTAATATTACATCTTCAGTTTCTTTTTTTTTTTCCTCCAGTCTGGAGTTTGTGGTTGAGGTAATTTTCAGATCTAGAGCTCTTTTTTAGCTTGATGTCTTTGTCTACCCAAACACAAATTGCCCAACTAAAATAATCTTGCTCAAGCCAGCTATTTAAATTAAAGTGCTATTCTCTGCATTTTGATGATTCAAGAAGTAGCTTCTGGGGTTTTGCATCTACTCGTCTCAGTTTTAGTTTTTGCTTTTGTTGTGTTTTTTTTCTGATGTCAGTGTGAAGAATGCTTGTGTTGGCAGCACAGTGTATGCATGGGACTGTTGGAGGACAGCATTCCAGAGCAGTACATCTGTTACATCTGCAGAGATCCGCCAGGTATGGATAAACCACCTTTATCTGCAGCCCTGCTTGGGATTTTTGAGCAAAGATGTTATGAATTTGCTTAAATTGTTCCAGCTTTGTCTGTTTTGTGTTACATGTGATGCGTCTTTGGGGCAAGTGATTCTAAGTTTGGCTCTGAGCAGAAACATTTATGTTAGTAACATCATGGTCAGCTATGCTAAATCTTATCCATGAACTCAGTTATCATTGTTTTTCTTGTTGAAACTTAATTCCCCCCAAACCTTAGCACTTTATGTCAGTGTAGTCTGGAAAGCCTTTCTAAAGAAATCATTTTTGTTCAGGGATCTGTTTTGCCAATACTTGGAATCACATTTGTTAATTTAAATATTTTCTTAGAGGAAAAGGACTCAGTACCACAGTGCATTCAGACATGCTGTGAATGACATTTCATAGTAATTGCAATTTTATAATGTTTACATTAGCTCAGAACTGTGTAAACGTATGGAACTGAATATTTAAAATACAGAAAATCTATTCCATCTTATAGTAAACAATAGGGCACAAACAGCATATGCTGAATTTCAGATCGGTCAAATTCATAAGAACCAGGAAAACTTCACTTTTAAACTGAATACATTTGATTAGGAAGATGTTGATTTAAAAATTATTCTGTGATAAACCCGTTTTTCTTAACAGTTATATGGAGAAAAACTAAAGAATTTGGAAGTAAGTTTTTTTATTTTCTTCTGTCAATTGATACAAATGCACATACCTGTCCTCTGGTAAAAAATCCAGCACTCCAGCTGTTTCAAAAGGGCAATGAGACTACAACCTCAAATTTACTGTCATTCTGAATTTAGGAAGTAAAATATGAAAATTGTTTGCAGAGATTTTATTAGCTATTTTTGAGATGAAATATTAGGAAAGTAGAGCTGGCTCCATATGTCCCAGTGTGAATCAAAACTGGTGGTAGAGAGTCTTGTCTGATAGTTCTGTGTGGTGTCTCTCTGAGCAGCCCAGCTTTTTCTTACTAAATCCAGCTAATTTGTCTTGTGCTCTTTCCCTGCACTGTATTAGGTACTTCGTTTTCCCCTGCTATGCAGAGTCTGTGTCCCTAATTTTTATCTTCTCTCCCTTCCTAACCATTACTTCTTTTCTTTCTATGTCAGGAGAAAAAAGTCATTCTCAATGTCAGTATTTTAAAGTGTATTGGGATAATGGGCAAAAAGGAGATAGACAGGGTATTCTCCTGAAAGGTATGAAGGGCTTCCATCAACCTGTTCTTTGTTCTGTCTATGATGATAGTATGATTTGAAATCAAATGTAAGGTACTGTCAGTCCATCTGGGTGCCTTGTTGTAAACAATAACATTGCAATAATTAGCATTATGCATTTCTGGTTTTGGGTGGGCATTTTGGTTTTGTTTTGTTATGGTTTTTTTTTTATTATTTGTTTGGGTTTTTTAGTAGTTATTTAGCTACTGTAGAAGCCTTAGCTAAATATTCATTCCTGCTGGTTGGGTTAAGACATAGCAGGGGAGACCTGAGGCCCACATACATCAATACCCTCTCTACAAGTCTGGTGAATGGCACCTCAAAGGGGAGTGTAAGAGCTCTGCTGGCAGATAACTTTGAAATATCTGTTTCTCCTGAAGCCTTTTCTTGTCTTCTAATAAATAGATATTGACTTCAGTATTGAAGCAAAACATTTGTCTTTTAGAAACAAACTGGGTGTTTTGGATATGTCCATATAAAATTCACTTTAATATTTTTCTTGGTAACTTAGGCTTTCTTTTTTTTTTTTTTTTTTTTAAGTTGAACTACTTAGATAAATAAAATGTCAATGTAATTTTTTTTGGTTTTTTTTATTTTGATAACAGCATAGATCTTAATATCATATAGTTTGATTGCAAAGGTGATTGGATTTTAACTTCAAATGCCATTTAGAGGGGTCTTGAGATTTCAGGCTGATTTTCTTTCTCGTAAGTTTTGACTTTCTTCTTGATCCACAAAAACTAAATTCGTATATATTAATAGCAAAATCCTGAGTCATCCTTTCATGGATGTTAGGAGATATTTAGGCAAGTACAGCACATAAATAGAGCACTCTAGTTGTAAACGTAATTCTGCTGTGGCTTTAGATGTCCCTCAATTTCTTTATTGCTTACCCCAGGACAGAGGTGGAGTGCCAAATATCTCTATGACAAAGACTGGCTAAACAATGGACACATGTGTGGATTATCATTTTTGAAAGAGAACTACTCTCATCTTAATGCCAAAAAGATCGTGTCAACACATCACCTACTGGCAGATGTATATGGGGTAACTGAAATTCTGCATGGACTGCAGCTGAAGATTGGGATTCTGAAGTAGGTATCACTCCAGGCTTTATTTTCCAGCTGTATATATTCAGGTAGCAAAGACTACCATTATTGCATTTGCATTTTTCTCTCACATTAAAGTTCTTTCTTGTATAATACTTTAAATAATTCAAGTGCAAGATGTGCAGTACCCTCAGCTTCAGCAGGAGGGTGCTGCACCCAGGCAGCTCTGGTCTGTTGGGATTATTGGTGATTTTTTTGGTAAATTTTGTGCTAAATTTTAGATTTATCTTAAATAAATGAATAACCTAGGAATACTTTTTTTTTAATAATGGTGCTTTTCAGTAGTTAATATCTAGGAGAATTGGATGCTTAAATAGTTCACTGCTCTAAGTGCACTAAGTTCTCTATAACTTGCTTTCTTTCCTCCCCTTCATTGCAGAAATAAGCATCACCCAGACCTTCATCTCTGGGCTTATTCAGGGATGAGAAAAGAACAAGAACAAAGAACTGTTGGGGTAGAGAAAAAGTTAGTGACTTTGCAGGATGCTGTTAATCCAGCTGAAAGGACGTGTCATAGTCAAAACCATAAAGAGCCACCCAGTATACCCCAGAAGATGGAAGAAACATACATCACAAGTGAGCACAGTTACCAAAAACCACAGAGTTTTAGTCATGACTACAAAGCAGTCACTGACCCTATGAGCTCAGATGATGAAGACACAAGTAGCTTTGAGGAAGATCAGGAATATCACACAGAGAATAAAAACTGTTTACAATATTCTTTTAAAGATGGTGGCATGAATGAGCAGGTAAGTATCATTCTTCATCTGGGAAATTTTATTTGGAAAAGTATGTTCAATCTGATAAAACTGAAGTACATACGGGTATTTTAAAAACTTTACTGCTGGAAGTCAACATATTTATCAAATAAGTCAGCAGAAATCACTAGAAGCAAACTTGGATCACTGAAATTGTTCCAGGTGAAGTATGTTCATTTCAGCTGCTGTATGAAATAGAAGGTATGGTTTAAGGTATTGCCTGTGCTAAAAAAGTCTCAATCCAATGTTTTGAGAGAAAGGAAACCCTATTATTAAAATGCAGGGTCTTGGAACAGAATTTACATGGTTTTTACAAGGTGGGGAGAATGGGACAGGTTTCCCTTTTCTCTCAGTTTGGTTATCCACATGTGTTAGGCGGTTTTGGTTGTTTTTTTTAAACCAAGGCTTTTAAAATAGCGTTTATTTTTGTACTTTTTGTATTCTTCTTTTAATAGCAGTGCTACCTAGAATGTCCTTCACATGTGATGATTTACTGACCAACTAATCTCACCTCATGTGAAACTGCTTTTCACTCTTCTATATTGCATACTTCTTCTAATGAAACATTTTTAGTCAGGATTGTATTTTGCTGTTTAAACATCTCTTTCTCATTTTTACATTAATGGTTGAATTCATTATTTGGTGGAAAAGGTCTGAAACTTGTTAATCTGGTTTAGTGAACAGTTCTCAGAGCAAAAACCAAAGAGAACCAAGCCTTTCTGTTTTCTACAATACCAGCTGCATGAGGATAAATCATCCTACTCATCCCCCTTTAGAAGTACAGTTTCTGGTGTGGAAGAAATGAGTATGATGCATCTTTTTTCTTTTTAATTTTAGTTCTAAATGTGGCATGTAAGCTGTATAGTCTGAATGAGGAATTTTAGGCTCATTCTAATTAAAAATACCTGTTTCTATGCTAAATTTGCTACATTGCACAACTATATTCAGATTTCTAGTAAGGAGACTTACAGCAGTGTCAAATACTATTGCCTTCCAACAGTAGTTAAAATTGTCATTGTAAAGAGTATAAATAATATAAAGATATTTAGAATTAAAGGAAAATATGCATGAGCAGTTAAACAAAACTAATATTTTGTTCAGAGATTCAAACATATATCTAAAAACCTGTGTGCTCTCTGTTTGGCACTGGCCCCAACAGATCTCTTCTTGGTTTAAGAGTGTTCTTTCCTTTGGGGACACCTTGATCACCTTTCCGGTAGTCAGCCTTGATACTAAAATAAGGCTTTCTGCCTAAACATAATAGGCATGGAAAAGGTCTCCTTGGTTTCTCCATAAACCTGTTTGCACTTACCTTAAAACTGACATTAAAGGGCCATTTTTGAATCATCTGACTTCTCTCTAAGGTGCCTTTTCTCCTTTCCTTGTCAATGTTTGGTTGGGGCTTTGAATTTTCCTTTCTAGCATTCTTCAGAGCCTTTTAATATTCTGGTTTTCCATGCTATTTTGTTTTACCCTAATCTGCAGATGTGCTACATAGTTCCATTTCTCTTACAAACAGTGTGAAACGGGATAAACTGTTTTTAAGTCTCTTTTTGGGTTATGCATTATCTTTAAAATTGTATTTAGTTTCCTTGTTTTTGCTTCTGAAAGCACAAGACTTCCCCACCTGAACCTCCTGTTTTTTCTTGTCCACGAGCTGTATCCTTAACTCTTCTCCTGACATCCCTGCCTGATTACCTACATCAGTCTCATAGCTTAGAGGAAAACCTGTTGGATTTTGTGGTTTTTTTTCAAGAAGCCATTTAAATAAATATAGAGGTCATTAGAAGGAAAAAAACAAACCAACATATATGATGTTATTTAGATGTTCAGTTCTTTAGCTTTGAAATTTTCTCTATCTTGCTGAAGCAGGTTGAAAGATGATTTTGCTTTTAGAATTATGGGCTTGGATCCTTTTACAGCAAGGGAAAATGACATTCCTGTAGTTTTGGAGAGAGTCTGAAAATTGTACGGAATAGATAATTTCTTACTTATATTGGAAATATTTTTCATAGTATTACTAAAAGTTTGATTACTGCAAACACTGTGGAAGCAAACCTGATGCCTTCAGAGAAGGGATTTTAAATATCATAAAGGCATCAAAACTCTCATACCTTTCAAATAAAATCTATATCTGAAACATAATTTTAACTCCTTTATTGAACTTTATGAATATTAACAATGCTTGTCCCATCTGAGTTGCTAATAAAGCTGCCTGCAGGTCAGTCAGAGTTTTATTTATTTGGTTGGTGTTTTTTAATTGATTTTAAGTCTTAAAATGAAAGTTGGGGTTTTTTTGCTGAATTTGTAACTTAAAACCCTTCAGTTCCTGTTTTCTTCTTTACCTCTCTTCTCATTCTTCCCGTACTTGACTGGAGAAAAAATATTTTAATAACAGACCTAACACCATTTTTTTTCTTATGTGGAAAATTAGCTGAGCTCTTCAGAGAAGTGTATTAATACAAATAAAGGCATTCTTTGCTCTGGCATTTGACATGAACTGACACTGGGTGAGCGCATCTATCTGGCATTCTAGTCCTTAAAATCTTCAGTAGTGAAAGAACTTTATTGGGTATGAATTCATGGTGGATATAAAATGGAAGCTGTTAATCCTCCTAATTACCTAGATGCTGAGCATTTTTAACTCATAAAATCTGATCTACTTCCACTCACTAGCTGGAACATGAAATACAGAAAGCTTAGGAGCTTGTGTATTATCTCTGGCATGCTGCAAAGGTACTAATTATATTGCAGAAGTCAATCTTCCTCAGATACTATGTTTGCATAACTCCACATGTTAGTATAACTGTCCCCAAACATGTTCAGTTCTACCCCAGACTTGTGCCTGGAAGGTAGGTGGGGTAATAGCAGGTAGGAAGAGAAGTTTTTTGTCTTAATCAGCAAACAGAACAGATTGCTCAGGGACTATGTGAAGTCTCTCCCCTCACTGGAGATACTCCAGAACCATCTGGACACAATCCTGTGCCATGTGCTCTGGGATGAACCTCTGGGACCAGGTGATCCACTGTGGTCCCTTCCAAGCTGACCCATTCTGGGATTCTGTGAAATAGGATGTCCAGCTAATTTGTACAAAATAGTGACTGTTGACATCTGAGATACTTCTGTGTTGTAGAGAATTTTCCATGGAAACAAACCTTAGGATTTTGCTCATTCTTGGTGGCAGTAGACCCATGCAGTTCAGCACTTTATGATTTAAGTTGCTATTTGTAAAAAGGGCACAGAAGTACAATCTGTTTTACTGCATTGAAGAAAGCATTTGAACTGATAAACTTCAGTGTTAGGGAAATGAGGCAAAAGGTATAGATGCTTACTTATGTGGAATCTGCATTTTGTTTAGTTTAGTCCATTGATGTGTCATAGTATGTGGCTTTCTGAGTAAGCTTTTTGTTGTGTATACAGAAGTACAATTCTAAGCCAGCAGAGTTTATCATGTGACTCAAATGTTGAAATCAACACCAGGACTTAAAACAAAGAAAAAAAAATCTTAAATGGCAATTTTTTTCTTTCTGTTGCTCCTATGAAGAATTCTGCTGAAGGAAACACTGTGTTTGTTTGTAATGAAAGAAAAGGCTCAGAAGAGCAAGTGGATACACATCTTCAATGGCAGCTAAATCTCCTCACCCATATAGAGAATGTACAGAATGAAGTCACCAGCAGAATGGACCTGATTGAAAAAGAAGTTGATGGTAACTGCATTGCCAGATTACTTGTTGATGTACCTGTAGCAGCATCTCTCTTAACTGATGTGTTCAAAGTGATCTGAGGCACTGAGGATGGATTTTTAAGTATTCTGTTCAAATTTGGGTCCCAGAATTACAAGCAGAGCTTGTACCCTTGATCACCCCAACCCCCTTCCTCAAGTTTTCAATGCCCAATAAAGTAGATTAAGCACTCAGGCTGAGACTGCAGAAAGCTTAGATAACTTGTCTAGTCTTTGTCCAGATATGAATCTTAAAGTTGATGGCTTTTTCTACACCTGGAGTGTTTCTGCCTGATTGTTCTAGTAATTGACAATATTTAGGGGGGGAAAAAGGTGTTTATTGTGCCTTCAACTTTGTTTTTTTTCTTATTAGTAAGCAAGTGGTTTCGTGAAGACAATTCAGTCTTCATGGGAAAACTTGAATGAAATTATATTCTATGAGAATATTGTAGCACACAAGTGTCTGTGACTTGCCAGTCATAGAAACTAGTAATTAAGGGAGCTTGTAGTGTAATTCTAGGACCCCTTAATTAATCTTTTAACAAATCAAGTTGTCTTATTTCTATTTGCAGTTTTACTTTCAGTATCCCTGCTTTTCCTAGATCAGTGTTTCTAAACTAATAGGGTTGACCATTTTCCTTCTCTGTTGCTACAAGCAGAGAAATTCCTTGAAAACATTTGTTAAAGATTGGAAAACCATTCTGTGATCTGGACCTTGTCCACAGGAGCCTGTTAAAGTGGCAGAAGCAAACCTTGTGTTTAAGGGTTGCATTTTCTGTTTCAGAACTGTCAGAGTAGACCACGAACTGAAGTTGCTTTTATGTGTGGAGAGGGTAAATTGTAAGCCAAGGGTAAAATTTACTCCCAGATACATTTTTACAGCAACAATCAAATCAGAAGTTTGGATTTTTCAAGAGAAATATGGGATTAGTTGGTGTTTCCCTAACTAAATTTCTTCTGTTGAATAAAAATCACAGCCTCAGTGTACTTTCCCTTTTTTTGAAAGACAAAGTAAGAAAGAAAAGTTTAATTTTTATGGAAACTGTTTCTCAAAGAATTACTCTAATCAACTTCTTCCTTTCCCTTCTGTAGTTTTAGAAAGCTGGCTTGATTTCACTGGAGAACTGGAACCACCAGATCCTCTGGCAAGATTGCCTCAGCTCAAGCGACGTATCAAGCAGCTCTTAATCGACATGGGAAAAGTACAGCAGATAGCAACACTTTGCTCTGTATGACAGAAGGAAGAATATAGAAGTAAAAATAGGTTCTTTACAATGCATTTTCTTATTAGCCACAAGACTGACAGGAAGACAGCAAAAAGCTGAGCATTTATCTGGTTCTTTGCTGATTACATTAATAGGCTGAAGCTTTAGAAAGAAGAGAGGAAGTTTAGAGTCAGGAATCTGTTGTATTGAAAATATGAATATTCAACGTCTGGGCTTCAAAATTATATATAATATTCTTAAAAATGTTAATTTCTCAGGATTTTAACATGTTGAACAAGTAAATCCCCAGATACAAGAAAATCCAACAAACAAAAACTCTTCGAAGAGCAGTGCTCTTATTTTGAAACCCTTGGCAAACATTTCTAAATTAGCAGAATTCAGCTGACTAAAAATGCAATCCTCTTATCTTGCTAGTGAAAGATAGATACAGAGAGAGCTGTATCTTCTCTACAAGGAACGTTTTTAGATTATTTCTTTCTCTTACGAGTGTTCAGGAAAACAAACATACTAGCTTTGATTTTTGAAAAAAATTACTTGTCGTGGTCTCCCTTTTAAAGTATTTTTTTAAATAGAAATCCCTAGAACAGCACCCCTAGGCCCCTTTAAAACAGAAGTGGAAAATAGTGGTCAGATGTGCCAAATAATATTAAAATCATTGGGATAAGATTTTAATTATGACTTAGGTGAAGGTTTTTTCCAAAGTCCTACTCGGTGCCAGCAGTCCATCCAAAATTGTATCTACTTTATATTTTTTTATGTTCTATAGCAGTGTTCAGGAATCAAGGTACAATTTTTGTCCTGGGTAGCTCTATTCTGATGTTGGCCCTCTGAAAACTTCACCATCCTCAGTGGGGATGAGGAATGACACGAGCAGCAAAACTGTCTGCGGCTGTGGAAATTCTAAACCATTAGAGGCAAAAATCACAAGATACCTTATCCAAGTTGTTTTTATAAAATTTTTCAGCTTCAGTGAATGAAATGTCATGAAACCAAAGGCAACCTAACCTACTTGCTCTGTTAGCTCTTGTTGGATTTTGAGCCCAGGACTTCTCCTGTGCTGATAAGTTGCCGCTGTACCCAGTGCTACATCCGTGTCTGTGTGTGTATGTATATGTGCATAGCTGTGTGTACATATATACATGCCATACACATTTCTATCTACACATGTCTAGTTTTCTTACCATAGACTACAAGAACTGGTGGTTCATATTACCTTTTAACAAGCAGTTTCTAAAATTGAAAATAATGTATGTACAGGTTTTGAAATTTGTAAAATATGACTGTTAAAAGGAGGCTATTTAACTGAGGACATTAAGATACTTGAACATTTTATGCCTCATGTCTGTTTATCAGTTCTAGTTATCTGTATAAATGCATTTTAGAACCGATAGACAGTAAACTTGAATTTACCTTTTGATAAGAGTACAAGCCACTGTACATTCAAAAATTATTTAAATTTGCAAACACACTGTTCTATATGTAAGGTACTGTATGTAAAACTGTTTATTAAAACTATTCTGCATACTCTATATTTTCCACTTTTCTTCCTGATCTACATACAAATGTAAAAAAGAAGTGATTGTTATTATGTACAGACCATCAAAAAATCTTGGAATGCCTTTTAAGGATGCATACAACTGAAAAACGTGCCAAAGATGGATTATCTGGGAAAGACTTTGCAGCTAGTGCATTGAACTTTCATGATAAAACCATTATTGAGAAAGAAAGCAGCATGGCTGGTTCATTGCTAAAGTAAATCTACCCTGACCTTTCCTCTCTGTCATACCTGAAGTGAGTTATCACTCCTGATGGCCAAAGCAAAATGTAAACCCCTGTTACAGAGTGGTTGCTACTTAAAAAGTCTTCCCACATCAAGCTTGTAGGAGACATCACAGAGATGCATGAAAACATGGAATTATGGAATGGTTGGCAACTCCATAATGCAGAAAGAACATTAGAGCTGCGGAGTTGTTGACATTTTATAGCAACTGTTAATAAGTACTCTGTGTTATATAGGTGATGCTTAAATAACTGCTTCAAACATGAATAGTTGAGTGACCTACTTGCTTTTGGATATGTGAGACATTTTTATAGACTATTCACTTTCTGCATATCCTTGAATGTGGTACTGTGTGTACTGTATAAGAGAAGTGTAAATCCAGATGAATTACTTTGAAACAAAGTGGAGTGTATTTACAGAATTTATACAGCATACACTGTAGCAATATTATGCAATGTGTGTGCATGTGTGTCATGTAATATAATTGTAAATGTTACTGAAGGTGGAGGTGGACTTGGAAAGTTCAGGGGGGAGGACAGAGGTTTTATTCTTACTACAGAGATGGAGGAAAAGGAAATCCTGAAAAGGAAATCCTAAGGTCAAAGTTGAAGTTGCCCTTGCAGCTTTAATGTGTCTTCTGTTTGTATGTGTAATGGCCTCTTAATTTACACAAATATGTAATTTTACCCCTCAAGATCCTGCCTTGTTCAGGATGGACTGTGCTTACAAAAACAATCTGTTCAGTATTTTTTTTTAAATGTTCATTGTATAGTCATGTATTATAAAAACTCTCCTGCAATCATTCATACCTTCTAAGAAATACAATCTCAGTGTCCCTATGGACCATGCTGTGTATGATACATCGTGTCCTGCTCCAGTGTTTCACAAACTTGTCTGAGTTTGCTTTCTCAAGCTGTGGTGCTGGTCTGTAACATGTGGACATTAGTTTCTGACCCCAGTTTCTCAAGTATTCAAAGGTTTGGGATGCTTTTGAGCTTTTTCTTTAAACGCAAGTCAAGTGCCATAAAAATGCTCTGTTTTGCACAGAATGTAGCCTACAGTTGGTTGCTTTGCTTGTGTACCAGTCAATCCCAGTGTGATCTGGCTCTTACCAGTATTTCTTCCTAGTTGGCCTTATCAAGAGAATCTTATTCCTGTAGGTTTATTTTTCCATCTGTCTTCCTGCTTCCTCTCTAAATAAGCCAGGGATGTACACTCAGTCTATTTGCAACATCGTTTCTTGGGGTGTGAATTGTAACTGCATTGTTTTGATGAAGGGGACAGACCCTCTCTGAGGGAAAAGTAGTAGATGGCAATGTAAGGACTGTTTGATATGTGTGCACAGAAAGGCAAAATGTTTAAATTGAAGCCATCTGTCACTGAATAGGAGTTCTAAATAGTAATAAACAAAAGGGAAATGCCATTTTACAGAAGCCTCTTGTGATTTCACAGAGCTAAATGGCAAACTTTTGGAGCCTTTGAATGCCCAGCTTTTTGTCTGAGGTTTAGTAGGGCTTTGCCTGTTTGCTTTTTTAATGGAGGTATCAGGGTGATTTCATTTCAAAGCCTGCTCCTACTTGTGACCATACCAGACACATCTACATCAGGAATTGTGTTTCAGCTGCAGTGATGGCAGGACAGCAGTACTGCAGCCATAAACGAGATGTGGTGTTGGTGCTGTGCTCTGGTATGACATGATGGGGCTGCCACGTTCTGGTTACAAAGTGGACATACTTCAGGTCATATTGCAGGGAATAGTGCTTCCTGTTAACCCTTTTCTTGGGTAGCTGTAGGTTCAATAGTGCCCATATTTTGGATATTCTGGCCTTGGGTGCATAGATCTTTGTTCAGCTGTGGAGTGGTTTACAGTGGTAGAAGCCTGTCATTTTCTCTCAAATAGACAAAGAAGATGGGTTGCAATTTTCTGATAGATTTCTGTACTTGCTGGGTGGCAAAGAATTGAAACTATTCTTCCATGGGTGCAGTAATCTTATAGGGCTGACAGCCACCTGTCTCTCTTAATTTTATCTCTGAGCTTCTACATATGTTCATCTATTCATTCTGCAGCTTGCATCTTTTTCTCCTTTCAGTCTTCAGCTTTCTGCACTCTGGTTTCTGAGGTGCCTGGAGGGTGTCACTCCTTTGTTCTCATGCCCAGTTCTTCCTGGCTGCTGTGGGAAGCTGTCATGGGGAAAGGCCTCTTTGGCTCTTCTGTCTACAGCCTCCAGAGCATCCTGGGACTTCTGTACAGTCGGAGTGTGTGCACCGTAATCAAAATCTCCAGATGTTTTTGATGTCTTTCTTAAGTAAGCCTCCTCTGTCTTGTGCAATTTGTGGTCTTCCTCTACTCCCATCTGGCTTCTAAATAGACTTGAATTAATATTACAGCAAAACCCCTCTGGCACTGCTGGGCTCCAGCACTCCTTACCAAACTGAGGGTTGGGATGCAAAGGAGTCATTCAAACATTACAGTAAAATTATAAAAGTATTTGATGTTGTAAACCACACTATTTTCCCTTTGTATTTAAAGGGAAGCTGTAACCATTTTTCTTCACTGGAACTCTAAAGGCACAAAACAGATCCTGAACTGAACTGGAGCTTGGTGTAAAAATCAGCAAGTGGAGGATGGGCAGGACTCTGCAGGCAGGGGCTCCACAGCCAAAAGAGCAGTCAGGCTGTCCCAGCTGCCTTGCCCTGTTAGTAGCTCTGAGGAGGTGCTGGTGTGTAAAGGGGGTGTGTGCAATTATGCCATTCTTTTGCAAGCAGGATTGTTTAGAACACTGGAACTATAGGTTTTTGCTCTACTGCTTAAAAATGTTTCAGTATATGCACCTTAATTTTGGAGCGCTTATTAAAGTCAGAGGCTTAATCACTTTTGAAATACCCATTGCTATTCTCACATTTTATTAGCTCACATTTTTTTTTCTGTTGTACTGATTGCATATGGCTTGAGGTGAGGATTTTGCAGAGGCTGTTGGAAATGCTTCAGTAATGATTTCTATTATACTTTGTTATGTCTTGGGCACTGGGTGTGGGGGTCTGTCTTTAGCAATAAATATTATACACTATGTGTATATCTGTTTGTATATGGAAAAGAAATACAGAGCATGTAACAATGGTGAAAATACACTGCACCGAGTGCAGACTGTGCATTTGGCAGCCATTCTGCACCAGCCTGAACAACCCAAATGAAAAATTGGAGACCACATGCAGAAAATGAACTAGCATGAAAAATCATTCAGGACAGAAGTTCCCTTCCCTTACTCTGTGGGTGGGATAACTGAAACTAGTTCAATTGCTGTTTGCTCAAAACAGCTGTCTTCCTTTCCTGAAAACTGGCCAAGCCTCCTGTGTTCAGCTGTAGCCACGTGCATCAGTGTATTGTCACTAAAGACTCTGAGAGAGGCAGCACTGCACTATGATTAAATCTTCTGTGAGAGAAGCAAAATACTTCCTTCTGTGATTTGTTTTTTATAATAGCAATAATGTTGACTGCATTCTAATACTCACAATAAAGGTCTGTTGAGATTGTTACGTGCCTGGGCTCCCTTTCCATGGACTTCTCTTCTGGTGAGCTAGTGATTGTTTGCATATGTTTTAAAGCATTAGGGAATCTTCAGTTGCATGTTTAGCCTGTAGTCCTTAGGTTATGTGCAGTCATTGGTACTCACCTTTCTCCATTGTAAGGCTTGAGGGAATCTTTGGTTGTATTTTAGCCTGTAGGCAAATGATATAATCAGTAAATTATTCACAGTACTGAATTACCTGATGTATGTGGCAGAGTAATTAGAAGATATTTCTATTCTTGGACTGTTTTGGTGTTTTAACAATTTCAGGGTTTCAGTTTTGCAATGCACTTTATTCTTTGCAAGTCAATGTCCTTCAACAGTGTGTTCACATTGGAACAGTGATGGCATCTCTTGTGGGCAGACATGTGCCTTTGTACAATGTCATTACAAAGTAATTTTAATTTGCTTTTAGTAATTTATTTTAATATCATCCACAAGTTGTTCAAGACATTACTGTGGTAGAAAACAAATGAGCCCACAATGCTGAGCAAGTTATTTTCTTAGACATCCTGTGGACAAGGGCACATATGATAAGCAGCAGATGAATGAAATTGTGCAGAATCTCAGTAAGTTACTGACATAGAAAAATTTTTTCATCCACAGAAAAAGTAAATGCAATAATAAATAATAAACTTAAAAATTTTAATTCTGAAACATTTTAATCATTGTTGAAGGGACAGTCTCAAAGCAGGCTCTCAAACAAGATACAAGACCAGATTCAGGCTTGGAGCAACATACTGAAACACTTTTTTGAATTAGCAGACTTTCTGAAGAAGAGTTTTCCTGAGTCAGGCTAACCATCTGGCCAGCCCAGAGTCTTGTCTGCATAGAAATAGGATATCAGATCTGTACAAACATACTATGAAATATTTGTGCAAATTGCCTTTTCCTGAATGTGTCTTTCACTTCTGACAAACTGCGGGTTCCTTTACCAAAATTTTTAGGTCCATTAGTTATATCAGTCACTTGACAGAGCTGGACTCCTCAAGTTTAATCCATCTTTTCCATTGGTGGCTTATGGAATTCACAGCTTTGTTGTGTGGCAGGAGCTGTGTTTGCCCTTGAACTTCCTTTCTGACTCCACTGGCTCTGCACCGTTGCCTTTAGTTCAGAGAAGGTTAAATATTGCAGTATTGAAAAGACCCAAAGCAGTTTTGTCCCACCAACACCAAGACTTTGGCACCCTGTTGCTGTCCTTCTGTGACTGGTGGTGACTTTTCTCACTGCCTCAGCTTCTTTTTGTCAAATACTGAATTGATTCAAGTTGCAAATCCTGTGTGTCACTGTGGTTGCAGACCTAGCTCCTGTTTGGGGTTTCAAACCAATCTGCATCCCTGGTGTTGTGAGAATAAAATACCTATTTTTCTACCTGGAATCACTGTGGTATTATTGAATAGAGGAAAACTCTGTTATTTTCAATAAATAAGTAAGAAAAAAAAAAGTAATTTTATTTGTCCTAGAAATGGTCAATTCCTGCAGGAACAAATGCAAATTCAAATATTCTTACATGGGCTTCTTTAGGTTCTGTCACCAAAGACACTTTTCCAAATGGAAAGTTATAATTTAAAATTTGACAAGTCATGTGCCCACTTTTCTAGCCAAGTTTGGCATGGGGATGACTGAAACTTCCCTATTGTTCTTTAAATGTGAAGAATGTGTCGCATATATAAAGTGAATACACTGAAAAGTGCATTATCTAGGGCTGTCATCTTGTTCTCTTTTACTTTTGCATCACATGAGGTCTTAATCAGAGATGATACAGATTATTGCTTCACAAGGTCTCAGAAAGAAATGTGCATTTTAGTTCTCTATCTAAGTGTAACAAATGGTGTTAACCTCTTTTTATGTAGCTTTCTTAAAATGTGTAGAGGATTGTCCAACACTGGTGCTTTATTTAACACAGAAAAACAATTATTGTTTGAAATGAATGAACTGGTTGATGTAAGTGTAATTTCACAATGTTTTCTTAACACTTTGGCTTCCAATTTGCTGCCTCATTTGGGAAGCTCCCTCCAGTTCTTTTTTTAAGCTAAGGCTGAGTTTTCAGACTCAAATTTGTTTGGGGTAAGAGTAACTTTTCTGTGGGTACAGATGTCTGTGTATTTATATACATGAATCTTTTATCCCTGGGCCTTTCAATATGTAAAACTGCAGTTCCACAAACTGTCTCTTCTGCTAAGAAAATGTATGCAAAACTGGAACAATGAATAAATGTCTTCTTCTTCTTTGAGGTTTGTGATTTCAGTGTCTCATCCCACTGACCTTTATCTTTGCCCCAGCAGTAGTAGTTTGTAGTATAGATTGAGTAGCTTTTGCCAGTAGGTACAACAAAACAAAACCCTCATTTCCAGCACTAGAGCAATGATTTTGAAGACATGATAGTTGTAAGGCCATATTGGCCACAGGGACCTTTTTCACTTCTTTTCTGCTCTTCATTGGTGAGCTAATTTAAGATGTTACTCCATCTTTTCTCAGGTGCTAAAAATAGAGGTCAATACCATTGTCCTTTCACTGAAGGCTATGCAAGGCTTTTCTTACTTTGTATTTGATCAGCCATAGACAAGTGCCTCTTTTCTCTGATGAATGTGAATTCCACACAATGCTTTGTAAACAACTTTTTTTCCTTTTTAATCCATGGGCTCTTGCATCCCCTTGAACGTTCATGTACCAAGATGCCCACCTTGGTTTGACGCACGTCTAGAAGTGGTTTGAGTGATGCCAATTGCCAAAATTCCTTTTCTTGGTTTTTTAAGAGACTTTTAAGACTTGGCTGTTCTTCCCAGCTTGAGTAGTTCATAGGTTGTTTTTTGAGTGTTTCTAAAGGAAATAAACATCATCTTGGGAATCAGCAACACATAGATATTGTGAGTTTGTGCTTCTTTCTGATAATAATAGTCCTTTGATACTTTGTGCTTTCCTGTCTGCCTTCCTCCATTATCAGCCTTTTATAGCAAAGAATAAAGAAGGAAAGTGAATAGCCACCTTAATAAGCTCCTTTCCCCATTTTCTGTGCAAGGAACCTGAAAACACTTTTCTAACAACTTTAGAGAACTGGGCTAAATCAGTCTCACACACAGACCCCAGCACACTCTGGAGATGTTTTGTTGGCTTGGGCACATCACAGGACCTGCCAGCACCGAGCTGCTGCCCCTGCAGAGCCTGTCTGTGGCATTGGGCTGGGAACTCTCTTGTTGCTCTCCTGGGTCTGCCCTACTGTGTGGGGCTCAGACACAAACCTGAGGTTCTTGAAGTGCCCTTGGGTCAGAAATATGTTATGGTCAAACTTTTCTTCTTTCCTGATTTAGCCATGCTGGTGTTAATACTGGTTATTTAGTCTGATTCTTTTGCTCTTCATGGATGTTTCCCTACAAATGCTGTGCTAATCCAGAAATTCAGTTTCTCTCTGTGCCTACTTATCAGGGCTCTTACAGGATTTGTCATCTTTATGCTCCTAAATGTTGCCTTTTTTTGGTCTGTCACCTATGCTGGACATGTTCTTCATTTTTTCTTAGCTTGATCTTTCTGACTGTTGACTTTGAAATTTACATTCAAGCAACCTATTCTGGACTTGAGCAAATACAGTCCCACTCATTTTTAAAAGCCTAGTCATGCTAAAGCAAGCTTGTGCTGCTTTTGGAGATCATATTTACCATATCCATCAAACACTGTGGCATGGCAGTGGTCTACAGGCAGCACAGAAGGATGCTTGGATCACTGCTGTTGAGATCTTAGTCTGTGGGACAGTATCAGCAGAGTTGTTTCAAGGCTGTCTAGTACCCATGAATCACAAACAGGAGTGCTGCTCTCACTTTTTCTTGAAATCAAGTTAAATCCAGCTTCAAACATGTGCTGTTATTATTTAAGTAATGACTTGGGGCTTATTTATCCAACCACCTTTGTTACAAGTGAGGGTGGGTTCTCATAATTCCTGGTGCAAGTAAATGCTGACTCACAGTTACAAGAGGTGGTCAATTAACAAGTGAAATTCTGGAAGCAAGGAAATAATATTTCTCATATGTTTTATGTTGAGTATCTTGCATGTAATTAGTACCAAAAAGCTTAACCTAAGAAGCTTCATGGTCATACTGATCTTAACAACTGGAGGATGAAGCCCAAGGTGTGCCTGTCAGATACTTGGCTGTGTTAAAGTTCATGGTGCAAGTGGGAGTGAAAACAACAGAATGCAATTGACTCTGATCCTAAATTCACTTTAGCCAGTGAGTGCATCCATCCTGTTCTTCACTTAGTAAAAAACCACATTATCACTTATATTCAGTCCTGATGTGCAGCACCCAGAGGTCTCACTCAGGTCTGTCCCTCAGCAGGCTCAGCTCTGGGAGTTCAAAAATGTGCAATTCCACTAGGGAGCATCGAGCCTGGCTGCACCCTGGGGCAGGTGAGAGCCAGGGCTCTGCCCAGGGTCACTCCAACATCCTCAAGTTACTTGTTGGAATAACTGAGCCTCCTGCCACCTGCTGTGCCTGCTGCCCCTTGGCTCAGCTGTGCTTCCTGGAGCAGGGATGAGAGCTGCCTGAGGGCAGCCAGGAGGGCAGTTCCAGCTCAAGGGGCCTCTTGAGTTTGCTCAGAAGCCTCATGTGCGTCACTCACCCAATTCTGTGCCCAGCCAGCAGAACTGAAGTGAACCCATCCCCACGATGGGCGCTATAAAAGGGCAGCAAAGGCTCTGTGGGGTGCACAGAGCTGCCTCAGGCCAGAAGGGGATGGGGCTCCCCCATTGCAAGATGGGCTCCATCCCATTTTGCACCCTCTGTTGCTTAATTAGCATAGCAACAGCCAATATATTTGGTAAGTACACTTGTCCTTTTCCTCTGCCTGTGTCCAAGAGTGACTGATCTTTGTGCTGCTCTGTATGTTGCCCTGATGAAGTATATACTGGTCTTGAATCTTGCACTCTGAAAATTTAGCAGGCTATTTATTGTGTGCTGTGCAAACTAAGGCTGGGCTCCTGGTTGAATACTGAACTATCAGGATCGTTAAGTGGTGAGGCTTACCTGAGTTTGTACACCTACATTTTAGGGGGAAAAAAAACGGTTTTCTCAAGGGCTAGAGAAGGAACACAGGTAAGAAAAGGTGCTGCTGCAGGGTTGTAAAGTTCCTCAATCACATCTTCTACTTGTAGGTGCCTTTGTCTAATATAGGCTTGAACCTAAACATATTGGACAGTCTGAGTGCTGCCCCCAGTTCTTTGGCCTGAGTTTGACAGCCCTGCACAACCAGTGATTTGAATCACTGAATTAATTAGTCATTTAACTCAGATGTCTTGGTAGACCCTCACTATCATTGTACAAAGGGATCTCCACACATACCAGAGCAGGTGATGCTTGAGGTGAAAAGGGAGAGCTTTGCCTATGTGACATCGTCTATAGATGATATCACCTGAAATTTTGCAACCACATGAAAATTTTCACATGGTCTTAAGGGGACACAGTAAAAACTCAAGAAACAGATGTGATTGAGAAGCATTAGAAGAACAGGAATGGTCTACAGCTGCAGAAGTTCCATGAATTGCAAGTTATTTCAGGCTGAAAAGCATTCAGGATACTTATGATGTATTTGCACTACAGTGTATGATCATGCTCAGATCAAATACTGGCTTAAGCAAACATTTGGACTAAATTGCTGTGGGTTTGTTTGCTGTATTTTTATAAACTAATCTGTGGTATTAAGAGCATTACATTAATCAGATTTTAAAGGATGAGTAAAGTGTCAGATCAACTAATCTGTTCTGTAAAAAAAGAACTTATTGAATTTCATCATTCTACATTCTACATCTAAAACAGCAGCTACTGCAGCTTTGAATGCATTAAAAATTTGCTAGGTGGCTTCAGTAGTTGATCATTTGCCCATTGAAACCTGAGAGTGCTCCTAGTATAAATTAATCAAATGCTAGTGCTAGAAATTGATTGTTTTTAAATCTTTTATGAGATTAAGAAGAAATGCCTCTCCTTTTGGGGAAATAGTGAGTGACCTAGCTTCAGTAAAGGATAATTAATCAGAAAATTTAATAGTGGTGTGTGTGGTTATACAAAGGGCTCTTTTTTGGTCATAGGCACAAGTAAGTAAAGAATCCCAAGTACCAGAAAATTATAGCCAGGCCAGTAAAGAACAGAGCTGAGACTAACTAAACACAGGCCTGGCAAATGGTTTCATGATCATCTCCCCCATGTGCTCATCCTGCAGCTGGCAGAGCAGCAGGTTTGCTCAGTACCTCCCTGTGCTGTCCCACATGGAAATGCACACAGGGAGCAATGGGAAAACAGCCAGAGAGGACCCCTGAACCTGTTCCCCTGCAGCACTGGCACTAACAGGGTTCTGGTAAGAGTGGGTTTGTGGTGAGACCACCCTTAGGTGTTTATCTCCTTGCTGTTTTCAGAATATCAGACCGACGTCCAGCCCTTGCGTCCGTGTGAGCTTCAGAGGGAAGAGGCTTTTTCAGCAGGAGAAGCCTACGTTCCTCAGTGCTCAGAGGATGGCCAGTTCAGGTAATTCACCCCTGCTATTAATGTGCTGCCATATAATGTGACCTTTTGTTGCTAATGGAAGTTTTAGCCTGTCTTGAAGAGCCACTGCATCAGTGGACTGGAGGATGAGGGGTGCAGGAAACTTGAAGGGACTTCACTGAGCCATGTTGCAGATCCAACCTCTCCCAAATGAATTCCCTGTTATGGGAAGTAATCTCTGAGTTAAGAGGTGTATGTAAGATTAACAGGCCAATCTTGGCAGCATTATTTGCATGTCAAATAGTTGGTGCAGTTTGCAATGTGGTGCAGTTTGCTGTCATCCTACACGTGCTCATGGGTGAATGCATGTTCCAGCTGGCACAGCTCACCCAAATGACTGAGAACTTATCCACCCTGGTCAATGGCACAGTCAGGCTTCCTTCTAAAGGCAGTGAAGGAACTAAAAAGCACACAGGGAGCAGTGATTTAGAGAGCAGCATGTTGCTTGCAGGTGCAAGAAGCTAACAAGTTAAAGCTGAGGCTGAGTACAGATTCTAATTTCTCTGCTATTATCTTTATTTTTGCCTCTGGCAGCAGCTCTGACCATTCTAGATTTGATTTATAAACTGTCTCAAAGTGTTTGGTGAATCTCAGGTAATGAGAATTAGGGTTCTGTCCAATGTGCTTGCTTCTTCAATGACTTCAATTCATGTATCTGCAATTCCTGAAGAGTTCAGAGAATTACTAGAATTAAGTGTTCCCACTGATCAGAGTCACCAGAAATGCAGCTCTTGCCAGTTCCATTATTTGTGATTTTGATGTATTTGATGTGGTTTGCTTTGCTTTATGGGTTTTGGGTTTTTTTATGTCTGGTACTGACTGAGGATTCTGCACACACAAAATAAAATGTTACTCATGATCTTCTTCAGGACAGTCCAGTGCAGTAGGAATGGTCTTTCCTGTTGGTGTGTAGATGAGAATGGTGTTGAGGTTCCTGGCAGCAAACAGAATGGATATCCCATATCTTGTAAGTAAAAAGGTTCTGTCTTTGCTCAGATTGGGTAAAGAACCATTTCATTCTGCAATTGAACTGCTGAAATCAAGAAAAGGCTAGCCACAGACTTCAGTGGATTCTAGTTTGTGGTAATTTGCTAGGTCTCTCTATTGGAAGTTCTGGAATTTCTTCAAGGCTTAACATGGAGACCTGATACACTTGGATGTCTGTATTTATGAAGGTCCCAGTAAGACAAATTGTGAATGAAAAATTCATTTAGTGTAACAGCTTTTTGAGTTGGAGAGCTTCAACCCCATCTGTGGCGGGCTTCTCTATACCCATTTTCATAACCTCAAGTCCATCAATGACCTCATGCCACCTGCCACCTCAATGCCACTCAGAAACCTTCTGAGTTTTCTCAGAATTACAATTTTCTAAGTCTGCCACCCGGATGGCAGACTTAGAAACTTGTAATTTTGAGAAAACTCAGATGTTGGCTCAATAAAGGCCTCAGTGCCCAACAAGAACCTTCCTCTAACGTGCCCCTCTCTGGTACCACAGGCTTGTCCTTTTGCCAGCTGCAAAAGCAGAGGATCTTGGTGAGCCGATACATCAACGGCAGCAGCATCTCCTACATCCCTCAGTGCCTGGATTCAGGGGCTTTCGACCAGGTGCAGTGTGACACGGAGCTGGGGCAGTGCTGGTGTGTAGATCCAGAGGGAATGGAGATTTATGGCACCAGACAAAGAGGAAAGCCAGCACGGTGTAAGTGATATTCAACAAAATGATGGGGTTTGTGGGTTTGAAAGGTTTGGTGTGAATAGGGACTGATAAGATTATTGAGTCCAATTCCCTGCTCTTCATAAAAACAAGATGATGCACCTCAGTGTCCCTGCTCAATGTAACCCCCTTTTAAAAACAGGGGGCCATTCAGCTGTTTGGGGAAAGTTAATAAACAAATCAACATTACCTCTTTTCTTATTCTTTAGGTCCAGGGAACTGTGAGATCCGAGACCGTCGCATCCTGCACGGGTTTGGGGAGAAGAGCCCACCACAGTGCTCAGCAGATGGAGAGTTTCTGCCTGTCCAGTGCAAGTTTGTCAACACAACAGACATGAGTGTTTTTGATCTTGTTCATAGTTACAACAGGTAAGAGCTCAGGTTTCTGAATCAAGAATGTAATCCTGCATACCCCTTCAAGGCACCCTCTGACTGCTTTTTTGTGATTTGTGCTACATGGAGCCCTTATTCTGTAACTGCACATTATGATATTTCTGTTAAAGAATGGACCAAGTGAAAAAACCTTTTTCTTTTGAATTAAATCTGCTGATTTAAAAAAAAGTATATATATTCCATCCCTGCAGTCTAATTGGTATGTCCTCACACAGCACTGGATACCACATTGTGATCTGTAATTGGAAAGGTAGCCAGGGCTACTTTTGAGACAGACAACAGGAAGTGAGATAAATGTAGAAGGAGCAGAGGAATTTGGATGTATATATGAGGTAGGAAAGACAATTCCACATGGGAGATGAGAGCAGATGGACAAGTGATAACGTGCAAAGATGAGGTTCCATCTGATGATGAGAACCTCTTACCTGCCTAAATATATTAGGCAGTGCCAGGGCTGCTCACATGGGTGAAACAATAAATGATGAACAGCTGTGCTGATGCACAGCTGGCTTTAGGTGGTTGCAGAGGGTTGGGGAATGCTTCAGAACACTGGATCAAATCCTTGTCTGTGGGGGCAGGAAGCAATTGTCCTGTAGAGGTGCTGGGAATTTGCACTGTGATGGAGTCACAGGGATGGGCAAGGGGAGCTGATGGGGGAAGAGTTTGTTTTGGTGCAGATGCTCAGACTCTCCAGAGAAAACTTTCAGTGTCTCATGAAGTGCCACTGACTTGGCTCTTCAGTCAGCACCAGTTTCCCTGGTGGAAGGCAGAGCACTAAACATAACACCTCATTGTGACTTGGCTCTGTAACAGCAAAGGTGTTTTAATGTAAATGTCAGTTTTGCTGTGTGGAGGGGTTTCTTTTTTTTAATTTAAGTAAAACTGAAAGACAGGTCTGAATGCACAGTGCAAATTTGTCAGAGCTTCAAGAGAGGTTATTTTGGTGAGAGCAAAATAATCTGGATCTTTTGTTTGTTGGTGTTGAAATGCTAAAAAGCAACTACAGTGGAGAAATCAATGCTTTAAATTGACATTTTTTTCCTCGTAATGGGAGATTTGCTTGCAAAGACCTGTGAGATTGGATTTATTTTCTGTCCGTGTAATGTAATTAATCACAGCAGGATCATTTCAGTCCCAGCTGTCTACCTTCTAATTATGACATTGGCTTAACCTATTGACATCATATCTGGGTATTTCAGGTCATTAATATATTTATTTTCACACTACTCCTGCCTGAAATGTCATTATTCCTTCCCCAAACCAGAGCAGAATGTGGAGTTGAAGGGATGAGTTACACAGCAAAGGGCTGTAGCCTAACAGGGGTTTTAACCCATATTTTATGTTCATTAGGAACCAGTGGAGAAACTTTCTTTGGTTCCATAGACTGATTTTAAAAATGTAGACATATCATTGTACCTCTCTTTCCAAACAGTTTCCCTAGACCTTCATAAATATTCCAGAAAAAGACAGTATGTTAAACTACCTTTCCAAAACAAACAAATGTGGAAACTCAGAAGTTTAGAGCTGAGACTTTTCCCAAACAAAAGACTTTCAAAAAGAAAGGTGAGCCCAAATATCCTGCCTCACCTGGAAGGCTTGGCAGCTGTTACTTTTTCTGCATGAACTTTGTCCAGGTCCTGCCTGGATAGGCAGCCATACAGAACACCCTGCAGCAGATTGATGGGAATTACCAAAAAATCAAAAGCCAAGGAAGATTTTTTTTTTACTTTCTTGCTATAATCAATAATGAGTTGTTTTTGCTGGAAGCCAATAGCAGAGACTCATATTTTGAAGGCAAAAAACTTCACATTTATTTATTTCCCTGTATTTTTGAGTGTGAGCATTATTGTTGAAATACATAGAAGCACTAGAAATTTATTCATAACTTAAACGTAGTCACAGTTGGTTTGGACTGGCTCTGAAAAATGAGGAATTCTGTGTTAATGCTGCTCATCTTGATGGCTGTGGTTAAAGAGTCTGAGAAAATAATAAATGTGGTAAGAATTGGGTTTTCCACATAAGGTGAGAAAAGTTTTGCCCTCTTGTTTGTGTGGGCCTAATTTATATCTGTTTGTAATTTATTTAGCTTTACTCTCAACTTGGAAGAAAAATAAGCAGAATGACAAGATGTGACTACACATCTGCCCCATATAAAGTAGTGTGTGACTTTTTAATGTTGAAAATGAAAGAAAGCAGGATGCAAATTTTGCCATTGAATCCTGTGTCACTCAGAGGTTGAGATGCTGAGGTGATGAGCTCCAAGGACATGAGCAGCGCAGAAAAAAGATCATATTCCTGACTGGGCAGCGGACAGTGCATGATAATCCAGGGCAGCTGAAAGGTCTTATAATACCCCAAGCTGTTTATGCCTGTGTACACATTGAACACTATAAAAATATGCTATTTATATGTTTATACCTTAAATTGTATTGTTTTCATGCTGGCAAAAGTCCCTCTGTGCCCTGAAATGTGACATTTTGATCTCTCTCAGCATGCTAGTGTCAGCAGTGGAGCAGGTTTTGACAATCCAAAGTGGAGGGGGTCAGTGGTCACAGTTTCAAAGGGAGGCTGTGAACTGCTTTTCCCTAGTTAATCAGTGCCTAATCCATCAATATTCTTATTGCTGAGTGTCTGTCCTTGGTAAAAACGTAATTTGTGTAACTCTCTGGAGGTGTTGAGCAGAAAATCCCACTTCCTTGTGGCTATGTTTTTTCCAAATAAGCCACATGCAGCTGGAACACTACACCTTTATAGTATTTCAGGGTAAGGGGGTGTGTCCATAAAATAATATGATTGTTTTAGAACTTGGCACTTTGAAACTAGAACTTGAAACTTATCTTTTGCTTGGAGAAACCCTAGGATGTCTGTCAGTTAAGACCACATTTATTATGGTTTTTTTCCAACTTGGACCTTATTAAGTTTCTTTCTTAAATAATTGCTTTGCTGGAATCTGGCTGTTGTCACTCCTAGAATATTACACTGGAAACCATCTCCTTGATCTCCAGAAGCCAAAGTCAGTCTTGTTTCATATTAAAATCCCTTTCTCTTTCTCCTTAATCTGTTGAGCCATGCCTTGAAAATGAAAGATATTAGGGAGGTTTTTATCACCTCTTGTACTTAATTCAGTGCAGAAATTGTATGTGGCACGTAAGGAAGGGGAAGCAACCTGTTTTTTTAGGCATTCTGCCATCTCATGCAGATTTGTGGAAGGAGCTAATGAATGGGTGTTGTAGTAACATTAAGCCAACGCCCGTCTATTTTACACTCTTTGACAGACTTCCGAAGATGAGAATAGAATTGAAAGTGAGTTAGTTGCTTGCATGCTTAAGAGGGCTCAGAAATCGGTTTGAAGGGAGATTATCTACTGTTTGTTTAGAAAAATGACATTTAGGAGAGTTGCCATCCTGCTGAAACAGCACTCTGGATCATGTCAGAGCCTGGCTGCCAAAAGGAGACCACAGCCTTTTGTACTGGCCTTGTGCTCTGCACACATCCTTCTCCTACAAAATCAGGAAGGAAACAGCTGATTCTTTGTTGTGGTTGATGGGCCTCCCTGGGCCCTTCACAGCAGGCTGCTTTTTATTCCAGGCTCCCAAGGGCTTTCCAAAAATTCAGCTCGGTGAGGGAAGCATTCCCGGAGATCTCTGGGTACTGTTACTGTGTGGACAGCCTGGGGAGGGAGTTAGCAGACACAGGTGAGTGCCTTCCAGCATCTCATCCTCTGATCTGGGGGGTGCTGAATTCCCAAGGGAAAGGACAAATAACAACTGTCAGTCTTCAGATTCATTTGGAAGTTCAATTTCACTCTTACAAGGGGTAAGACCAATGTGACCAGTGTAATGCCCAGGGGAAGGGCTGGAGCTCGCTAATGAAATCCCACCCTTTTGAGCAGAGCTTCAGTCAGCAACGAGTGGAGTTGGTGCCTGGGAGCTAATCCTGTCCTCTTTGGGATGTGGAATGGGATTTCTGAATGTCCACTTTCTGCCCACACTAGAAAGCTGTGTCCTATTTGATATGTCCTATTAGCAAATCCAGGGGAATATAAAGGGCCTGAAGAATGAATTATTTTCTTCTTGCTTAGGTAGAATCTAGAATTGTTTGGGTTGGAAAAGACCTTTAAAGACCATCTAGTCCAACCTGTCTACAACGGGCAGGGACATCCTCTTCTCTCATAACCTCAGGATTTAGGCATGTTAATAGTTGATGGGATGCTTTAGAAGAAAGAATGTTCCTTTTTCAGCAAGGAGGAATGAGGAGGTTGAGAATTTTCAGACCTTCCTTAGGTACTGTCGTTTTAATTTTCAATTTTTTTTTAAAGGGCAGAAAATGCAAAGCACAATAGCTGGAAATTCAGATGATAGACAGACAAGAACTTCAACATTTCATTCCCAGAAAAGAAAGAAGTTTTCAAAAAATCTGTGCACTCAGAGAAACTACTGAATATCTGGTTTTTAGTATGCAACCAAAATGACTGGTAGTTGGTTTTGGTAACATCTGTTTCCAAAATTCCATCAATTTCTGTATTGCAGGCGGAACCTAACAAAATCATAGCCTATAGCCAGGTATGGGATGTTTCTCCTGCTTGTTTTGGTAGAGGTCAAGGCACAAAGGTGGTGCCTGGGCACCCAGCACTCAGTGCAGGGTGTGGTGCATTAGGGTTATGCAGTATAACTTCACACTGGACTTGTTTAGGGAATTGGATTTATTTTTCCTGAGAATCTCCCAGCTTTGTTCTTCTGGGGTAAGGGTGACTTCTGTCTTAAAAGCAGGCCCTGTGCTAAAAGTCTGTCTTTCCCAGGCCTGGAGCTGCTGCTGGATGAAGTTTACGACACGGTTTTCTCGGGGCCGGAGCCTGCCCGCACGTTCACGGAGAGCAGCATCCATCGGATCCTGCAGAGGCGATTCCTGGCAGTCCAGCTGGCCACCTCTGGCAAGTTCAGGTGTAAGTAGCACCCAGGAGATGCCCTGCAAATCAGGTGGCAGTTCTGGAGCTTTTATGTGACAGCTGCTGTTGGGGAGAGTTGTTCTAGGAGTTTTCTGCTCTAAAAACGTTTAATATGACAGTTCCAATGCAAGAATCAAGGTCCCTGAATTGCAGATGGCTTTTATCCTCTGCACTGTACATCCTTTACCAGCAGATTGTCCCTGTCCTCTGATCAGTGCTTTCCCACATGCCTGCAGGTCACATTGTTTGAAATCCCATGAACACTCCTTATCTCTGGCCCTGAGATTATAGAGATGGATTTGTTGATTTATTAAATTAAAAGCCTGAGAAAATGCTCCCTAATTTATGTAGGTACACTCAGAAACAGGAAGGATTTTACACTGACTACAACACACTCCATTCCCAGGAGGCCACACCAAAGTTTGTAGAGCCTTGGCCAGCAAGGCTGAACTTTTGGATCTGCCCTTGGGCCTATTCCTTCCCTGGTCAGGGCAGGCGTGGGGAGAGAGTTTCTCCACCTACAGGCAATGAACTCTTCAGGACAGGAGGTCAGGTACCTCCTCCCTCCTATTCCAGAGCCCAAAGCAAACTGCCTTGGCTGGGGATAGTTTGAATCTCCCGTGATACTTCATCCTCCCATCCACAGTCCCAAACTCCTCTGACATTGCTTTCTGACTCTTGCTAAGGAGTTGCAGCACCAGAAATATGAAGCAGATACTGATGTCATTTTTTTGGCCATATAGTCACACAGTTTTTCTGGCTTTGGGACAAGCTGATCCTTCTGGGGAATCTTGAAGGCATCTTCCCTCTGCACTGCATAGTGGTTCTGGCTTAGCTCTGGCTGTGGCTGGGGCTGCAGCAGCTGTCAGCACAGATGAAGCTGTACCAGCCACAAGATGGAGATGTGACCTTGTTCATCAGCCACTGAGGGGGATGCTCTGCTGACTTAGGAAGCTCTCACACTGTCACCTGAATCCACTCAAACTGGGGAAGTTGTCAGAGTCCCCTGGATGAACAGGTTGCTCTGACATGGTGGTCTCGCTGGCTCACTCAGGTAGCTGGATGTAGCTGGAAACTTCTTGAAGGTGAAAAGTGTTTAGGCTGTAGGACTGCAGGTTAATATAAACAAGCAAAATTTCTGTTCAGATGGTGAAGTCTTGTATTAGAGAGATCATATCCCAGAAAAATTAGGGTGAATTTTTGCTGAATCTTTGCTGAATTTTTGCCCAGATCGTTGCAGAGGGAAATGGAAAACTGGGGAAAAATGGAGAAATTCTCAGCCCAAATTTCTACAGTCAGGTGCAGATCTGTTTGCAGGAGCAATGCCTCATTCTCTTCAGAAACATTGATGTTTGCCTTCAAATCAGGCCCCCAGGCTGTACATCTGTCTCTGTTGACCAACTTTGCTTTTGCACCAAGGTCTAGAGCTCCCCCAGCCTCCAGCATGGTTCCCTGGGAGAAATGTTCCTTCTCTACCTACTTGCAGCCATGGCTGAAAAATGTGTTGAGATTTTATCTTCTGTTAGTTTTCAGAAACTGTCACCATTAGATTGGACATGACATGCACACGTGATCAGGGTCTAAGAAGATAATTTTTTTTTATTCTGCGTGTTCTCCAGCTTATATACTTTTAACAAAGTGTGATCTTAAGTCACTAACTACATCACAATAGCTTACTATATACATTGGTGCAAAGCAATTAGAGTCAGTATAATTGGCAAAAGTTGTACAGAAATTTAATAAGGCCCATATACACATCTACTTAGGCATGTAGCCTAGCTTACAAATATTTTCATGTATCTTTTCTAATCTAAAATTTTCATGTATCTTTTCCATGCTGACAGCCTTGTCTTCTTCCTTGCTATGGATACATTCAAAAATCATCAATTGTTATTTCTTCTATTAACTCAGCTTGGCTTGCAAGCCAGCTGTCAAGCCCCTCCATAGAAATTAATACCTACAGTAGAAAACTGTGGGGCAAATTCTTCATGGGAAAAGAGGATGGAGAATTCTCATTTTGAGCTAGTACTTGATGCATCACTGGAAGCAATCAGGAAGCTAAATTCTTTTTCCTCATTTTTTTTTCTCCCAAATCTTGGAATCTCTGCTGGTCAGAGTGACTCTGAGATACATTAGAAAGTCTCTTTTCCCAGCCTGGCAGTTGAAGGAGTCAGAACTCTTCAGTTCTTGGTCTCAAGGTTGTTTATTGTTTCTTAGCTATGGAATTCTTTCTCCTGGCCTGCCAAGGTCTGCTCAGCAGGTCAGACAGAGGCACTCTGACAGCCTTGGAGGTGGCGTTATCTTTTATACTAAAAACTACATGTACATTATTTACCATAACTTCCCAATACCTATCACCTCTGTTAGACAGTGAGTTTCTAGCCTAAACCAATCTAAAAATGCCAACATCACCCAGAAGATGGAGGCTGGGAAGAAGAAAGAAAAAGGACAAGGCATGCCCAAATTCCTCCATCTTGAGACCCCGAGCCCCCATTCTAAAAACCCCAAAAATCTATTTTTCACCCTGTGACAAACTAACCATTATTCTACTTAAACTTTCTTGACTTGTAATTCTTCATATAAAGGTTGAAAATTATTTTTCCATGGGTTAAGATCAAAGGCACAGGGGTCTTGGGCTCTGTGCCAAGGTCTCCGAGCCCCCTGTCAGGGTCTCGAGTCCTCCAGGGCAGCCAGAGGAATTTCCTGGGTTCCAACACCCAAACAGGCAAACACTGGATCAAACAGAGGTGGCTCTGAAACTCCGAGCTTTCCGTGCTTAACGCTGGCTGTTTTCCCGCAGGCCCCTCGCGGTGCGAGGCGGAGCGCTCGGCCGCGCTGCGTTTCCAGGAGCCCCTGGTGCCGTCGTGCGCGGCCGGCGGGGCCTACGCGGCCCGGCAGTGCCACCCGCAGGGCCCGTGCTGGTGCGCCGACAGCCGCGGCCGGGAGCTGCCGGGCACTCGGAGGCGAGGCCAGCCCCCGGCCTGTGGTACGTATGAGACTGGCCACGGGAAAATCTCTCCGTGTCTTTAGATGGGAACAGAGCAGACCGGCTCCTTTCTCGGCTCTGACGTGCTCTGGTGGTCAAAGGTCCTGAAACCTCCCCAGGGTTAAGAGTCACATTCTAAGAAATTATTAAATATCCTACTGCTTTTATTTTCTCTTGTGATTTTTTAGTTTTGCATGCAGCAAGGCTTTTCTTTGCGGCTCTGATATCTGGATATCATCCCCACTTGCACAAAGCCCCTTTGCCTGCCAGACTCCTGATCTAGAATCCACCCTTAGTGAAGCCGTCCCAGGGATGTTCCCGTCCAGGGAACTGGCTCGAGTGGCACTGCAATTTGCTGCCAACCCAAAGCGTTTCCAAGAAAACCTCTTTGGAGGAAGGTTCTTGAAGAACTTGATCCGGTTTAACTTCACAGGGGTCCTTGGCACTAGTGGGAAGTACAGCATTGGCCAGTTTTTCCCACAGGAGGATCTGTCAGAGATGGGTAATGGCCAAGGCCCTCTGGAGTCAGCTGAGGCATTTTCACTGGACTCCAGGAACTGAGGTGTTAAATGAGAATAACTAGGGTAATATAAGGAAGCAAGTGATGATGATTTTGTGTTTTACCTCCTTCCTTTGATGAAATGCTGTGGAATTTCATCTCCCATTCTGACTGGTTGTTTTTTGTTTTTTTTTTCCAACTCTGTCACTGTATGTTTTGCCATGAAAACTGCCAAGTCCTGTAAAAAACCACCCAACAAACAATTCAGGAAAGGTGTATAGGTTAGGGCTTTGAGAGATTCCACAGAGAACACACCATCAAATCAGTGCCCCAAATGGAAATGACAGCAGAAATGTCCAGGGGCTGGAGGGGAGGAGGAAAGTTAAAAACCTTTGCTCTGAAGTGCATTACCTAAATATTCAGGATTGTTCTGGAGGGCTGGGGTACAGGGTCTTAGTGTGGGGGCTGCCTTGGGGGAAGGCAGTTGCTGTGTCTGTGAGACACACACAGCTTCCCATGCAGCTGACAAAGGAGGAATCTGCCCTAGGTGTCACAGCTCCAAGTGCTCAGAGCGCTCTGGGCACACACAGGCTTGCTGTGAAATGAAAACTTCAGCGTGCCTTTAAGGCTGATCACCAAGAATATTACAAGGGAACCTCTGAGAGGCCTTGCCATATGTTGGAGCTGGTTGTTTTCTCTTTGAGTATGCTTTGTTGAGCCCTCCTGATAATTTTTTTTTTGGGGTGGGGTGAAGACAGGGGGCAATGACTTCAGGCTGCTTGCAGCTTTTTTTGGCAGACTCAGGAAATTTAAGCAGGGAAAAATTTCTGCAGAGGTTTCACAGATTAACTCCTGAGAAGGTATTTCATGAAGTTATGGCTGGAGTCTTCAGACAGCTACGTGCCATGTGTGTGTCTCCAGTTCTCCTCTGTTTTATTTAGTGTTCAAAACCCATGGAGATGTGGTACTTAGGGACACAGTTTAGTGGCGGGCCTGGCAGTGCTGGGTTAGTGATTGGGCTCAATAACCTTACAGGTCTCTTCAAAACTTAATGATTCTGTGATTGCTTAATGTCTTTGGCTCTCACACTCAGCAGTGTTAACACTGGAGGAGGCAGAGAACCTGGCAATCCTGATGGGGACATGCTTCTTTTCAGACCTTCTGCAGTAGATTCAATCCAGCAGTGCCTTTGGTGTTTATTCTTTCTTCCTCTGTTTTGATTTGATTCAACAGTGGGTAGGAGGGGAGAGTGTTTATGACCCATGATCCTACATTTGTTTCATATTACTGTTCTTGTGGAATTGTGGCTTACACTAACTTATTGGCCCTCTGAGGAATGTTCTTCATCCCTCCAACCACCAAGAGCCAGCACTGAAAACAGAAGGGGCCCATCCTACAGAAAGTTCTTTTACAAAGGAACTTCTGGGAAGGGGCCCTGAGCTCCTGTCAGGAACTGCAGAGTGTGACAAGGGTGCAAAAGCAGGAGTGAGAAAGGCATCAATCACAGAACATCAGATTACTTGCTTAGCTTTTTAGCAGCTTCCTAGGTTTCCAGCTTTTATCCTTATTGTTAACAGGATTTGTGACTGCTTTATCATATTGCTTGGTTGTGGAATAAATGGAGGTGGAGTGGGGAGCCCAGGGGAGCTGGTGCTGGAGCAGACTAAAGCTGCTTATCCATCTTGTCCCCTACAGGGACAGCAGTGGTACTGAGTAAGAAAGGCTTAGAAACATAGAAAATGCACATAACTTCCAAATATCCTCCTGCAGGTGGGAGACACCCCAAATTGGAGGCTGAGTCCAGATCATTGTGTTCAGCCCTCCCCTATGGAGTTATCTTCCAGGGATTTGTCTAATTGCCCTCTAACCTTTTATCCTTCCTAGCACTCTCTGGCAACAAATTTCATGATCATAATTATGTGCTCTACATCTGGACTTCTCTGTACTGTGAGAAATACTGAATAATAATTGTCTATTGTGAATTGATGTGGTGAATCCTGTTTTCTAAGACCTTTTTCATATTTTTGTCCAGGCTTTATGTTCTCTCATACTGGAAAAGCTGTTCTGTCCTCAAAATATTTTTGTCTCCCCTTCTCTATGGTTCTGCTACTTTTGCCTCCCTTCTCTATAATTCTGCTTTCCAAGGGCAGGTAACTGAGTTAAGCTGCTGTGTGTGTTCCAGAGATGCAGTCAGTGCCATAACCATGCTGTCTGTCTGATTCTTGGTGTCTTTATATTTACCAAGTCTTTCCTTATTTACTGTCTTTCGAGGCCTAAGCTTTGTCTTTTTTCACTGATGTGTTGCATCCTAACTTGTAGCTGTTGCTCCCTATGTATCAGTGCACAGATGGGGCTGGATGCAGCTACACCTGTGACACAGCTTAGCCCAGGATATGGGTGCCCAGGGCCACTGTTGGTACCCTCACTATTCTGACATTTGGCTATTTTTTTTTTAAATTCTGTCATTTTTCCCCTTAGAGCTCATTCATTAATGCCATCTGGTCCTTATCACTCTATTACTGCTAATTTTAAAAATTCATTTTCAAACCTCTTGCGATAAACACTTCACTATGAAACTGAAGATCTAGTAAGGAAACTTCCATAAATTCCTCATTGGTGGATATTGCTTAAAATAACTTTGTGTTCTTCCACAATCTATTTCTCCTTTTTAGGTTCCCACATTTCACCTGGATCGTTGGAGGTTTTTATTAGCAGCAGGGATCCTACTAGAGAGATAAAATATTTGGAAAAGACATTTTTCATTCTTTCAGCCATGGGAACAGGGATGAGAATTTCCATTGGGAAGCAACAAAACCAGTAAAAGAACACAGAGCAGAGAACTCAGCAGTGGGGAAGGAATGGTTCCTTTCATTTTGGGTCTTAACTGGAGAATTTTATTTGTAGACCATAGGCACTAACATTTCAAATTCCTTAACAATGTATATGATGCATAGTTGAGAAGCAGGATAATCTATACTTTAATGTTGTTTTTGGCCCAGCTACTTGAAAGTGAGCAATAGAATTACAGGTTCTGGAGGTGCCAAAATGTACTTTTTTCCTTTTTTAAAACTCTCTCTAGGTGAGGAGCAATCGTGCATCTCCAAGCGGCGACGTGCCTTATCAAGGCTCCTCTATGGCCCTGCTGGCTACTTCAGTCAGTCCAATTTGTTTTCCACACCAGATAAACAGTCAGGCAAAACTGATGGCTTTTCAAGGCCCTGCCCTCCCTCTTTCAAGGAGCTGTTTCTGGACTCTGGATTGTCATCTCCACTTGCACAAAGCCCCTTTGCCAGCCAGACTCTTGATCTAGAATCCACCCTTAGTGAAGCCATCCCAGGGATGTTCCCATCCAGGGAACTGGCTCGAGAGGCACTGCAATTTACTGCCAACCCAAAGCGTTTCCAAGAAAACCTCTTTGGAGGAAGGTTCTTGAAGAACTTGATCCGGTTTAACTTCACAGGGGTCCTTGGCACTAGTGGGAAGTACAGCATTGGCCAGTTTTTCCCACAGGAGGATCTGTCAGAGATGGGTAATGGCCAAAGCCCTCTGGAGTCAGCTGAGGCATTTTCACGGAAGGTATCAGAGGGGAGCTCCATTTTGAGTAAGCCTCTTGTGAGCAGCTTTGGCCTCACAGTAACTCTGCAGGACAATCAGAATCGGATGAAATTCCTTTCTTCTGTCCTGGAACTACCAGAGTTCTTTACTTTTCTTCAGCAAGTGATTTCTGTCCCTGAAAGTGTTGCTGAAGATTTAGGTGAAGTAGTGAAACTGGCACTGGGATCTAGAGACTGTGGTGAGGAGCCAAAGGACCTGTTTGTTCCAACATGCACCAAGGAGGGGAGGTATGAGGAGGTTCAGTGCTATGCAGGAGAGTGCTGGTGTTTGGACACTTTGGGTGAGGAGATTCCAGGCTCAAGACATCGAGGCAGACGCCCAAGGTGCCCCACTGAGTGTGAAAAGCAAAGGAGAAACCTGAAAAACCTGAAGCAAAGCCTGCCTGCAGGATCAGATCTCTTTATTCCCTCTTGTACTGAGGATGGAGACTTTCTGCCACTCCAGTGTTATGGAACAAATTGCTTCTGTGTTGATTTGAATGGCAAGACTATTCCAGGAATCAGGGGGAAGGCTGGAAATCCAATGCAATGTAAGTCTTAGGGACTGGGAATTTAAAGATGCTTTATTTTTTATTGGAATTCTATGGTTCTTTCTTTGTATCTGATTACATCTGGAAATAAATGTATGATATATGCAAATGTCTCCTAAGAGGAAAATAAGCCAGCTTTACAGTGTGTGTCTGCCTTGATATCCCAAGTCCTATAGGTGGTCAGGGTGTAGGGTGGGCACACTCAAAGCAGAGGAGCCTGAGGTCCTGCCTGGTTACTGAAAGTGTCATTGGCAAGTCTCTGTCTCTGTGTGCAGCTGGCATGTGTAACATCCATGATGCCCAGGAGACCTGGAGATCTGTGGAACTGAATGTGACCCCGCCTAGTGAAAAAGCCCTTTTACTTCCAGTCTAAGGCCCCTGGGCATGGTCACCAGTTCATCTTTTTATAAGAATTTAAAATTTTCAGTGCATTGAACTATGAACTTGATGTAGTCTTTTTAGTTCAAGAATATATCCTCAAATTGATAAGATATCACAGGACTCCAGACATAGGAGGGGGATTTAATGGCTGGTAGGTTTTTCATAAGTCACAAAGTCAGGCCAAAAAGGTAAGCTGCAAATGACTTCTGACATCATGTTGATAGACTATGAACTGCCTCTACTTGCCCTTTTTTAAAATGGAATATGAAGAAAGAAGGAAGCACAAAGGCAGTGAATATTTGTCTTTCAAGTTTCTGTGAACTGACAACAGCACATCATCAGGGAGAATAGACCAAGAGGAGAGCCTGCTTCTCGTTTTATGAGAAATAGCAGTGTCCTGCAGTTGAGAGTGGTGCATAGTGGGGGAGGTCCTTTGAATAGCAGTTTGCAGAAGGAGTTGGGGGTTAGTTGTAATGATCTGATTGAGAAGGGATTTATGTCTAACAACCCATCTGTAGTGAAATCCAAAATAAAAAGGTTTAGAATTCTCTGGTGTTAAAAAGAAGATGAGCTCCCATGGTTTTCTGGGTTTGCTGAGCTGCTTGGTGGCAAAGTGAAATTTGGCTCTGGAGATGGCAGAAAAGGCTTCCAAGCCAAACTCACTCCAGTATTTTGAGGGATGTTATTTTTATATTCAGCAGCAATGTTCAGTAAAGTATGGGAAGAGAGGATGCACAGTATTAAGATTCGGTTTCAGTCCAAGGGGAAATACAATTATTTCACTATTCAGATGGTTGCTTTTGCAGTGATTGGCTGAATAACAAGTAACAACCTGATTACCAAGTATATCTGAAAATACCTGATTTATGTAAACAGATTCAGGAAGGCATTTAGTGACACCTCGCCCCCCAGTAAGAACTACAAGTACCTAATGTACTCACAAATTTAAAAAAAACATATCTGTATTCATCTTGGAGGGCTCACATCCCTTTGGAAATCTTACCCTGATTCAGCATGGGACCTTATTAATGCTGATCCCTGTTAGTAATAGGAATGTTGTTGTTATTATTGGGCTGAGGGACCAATTTTTAGTAGTGGTGTTTATTGTACTAGAGGATAGGGGTATTGTATATCTTTAGTGCATTCAGAAGATGTGCATGTTTTTCTTTTCCCAGGCCCAAGTGCTTGCCAAGTCACAGCTGGTCAGGAGTTTCTCAGGGCTGTGAAGCTGCTGTTGTCAGATCCAAGAGCTGTGCCCCAGCTGTCCAGCCTTCACCTCCCTCAGTGTGATGCTGAGGGTGGCTGGAGGCAGGTGCAGTGCAGTGGCCCCCCTGAGCAAGCCTTCGAGTGGTACCAAAGGTGGATTGCAGAGAACAACGAGGGCAAGCCCTTGCCTGTTCCTGAACTTTTGGACATAATAGCTGGGTATAAAGAGGCATTCTCTGGAGACTTTTCAGCTTTTGTTAAAGCTTTGTATGAGGCTGGGCACCAGAATGTCTTCCCTGCATTCTCCATGTATTCCTCCTTCACGGATCTCCCACCTCAAGTGCTGAAAGGAAACATGACCAGTGCATCTGAGAACATTTTGCTGGACCCATATATATTCTGGCAGCTTCTGACTGACCAGCTCAGCTACTACCCAGGACCCTACACTGACTTCAGTGCTCCTTTAGGGCACTTTGAACTTCGTGATTGTTGGTGTGTTGACAGCAAAGGAGGAGAGCTGGAAGGAACAAAGGCAGGAGTGAACCAGGTTCCAGCATGTAAGTAACAATTTCTAGCATGTAAGTAGGAGTGTTTCCTGGTCTTTTATGTTATGCCACAAGAGAGAGAAGTCCTTTCAATTGCTGTAAAGTAGCCAACAGTAACTTTTCAGGAAAATCATCAGCACTGCCATTATCATTGGATGTCAGAAGTAGGGTGACTCTTTTCCAGTAAATAAGTGATGGCTGAGTTTTGGGAATAAGGAAAAATCAAGTTCCATATCAAGTTTGAGTAGATTTTATAATTTGGAGCTTGGACATACAATGCTTTTGCAGAAGATACTTACCCAGGTGGAAAAGGAATGTGTGAATAGTTGTATGGAAAAATCAGGATTCCACTGTAATGTAAATGACTTTCAAGAATGCCTTAAAATGAAGCAAGAGGGATTTTCTTTACTCTTTGTTATTATGTGGTCTAGAGTAACAGATACCCTCTAGAAGTCACTGGGAGGAGAGTGAGGCCAGCACTCAAGTTCAGTAAGTTCTCTGTCTA
This sequence comes from Serinus canaria, assembly GCF_022539315.1. Classification (NCBI taxonomy): domain Eukaryota; kingdom Metazoa; phylum Chordata; class Aves; order Passeriformes; family Fringillidae; genus Serinus; species Serinus canaria. The sequence continues at coordinate 143,642,703 of NC_066315.1, forward strand.
GACACCTGCTCCAAAGGTGCTGTCCTGCTTTGGGGTTACTCCAGCAGGTGACCTGTATTATAAATTCCATCACTGAAATTGTTCTCATCACACAGTTTTTTTTCCAGCTGTGAAGTAGAGACAGGACAATGAACTGGTGGAGATTCCAGTTCTATGGGCAAGTGGGAATGAAAGGATGAAGAAGATTAAGAGAATTATTTTGGAGGAGCAGCTTTCATGGAGCTGGTTCCACGCATTGAAGTGCCCTTTCTGGGTCAGTAGATGTGAGGAGAGGACAGGCCAAGTGCCACCTGCCACTCTAGACCCAAAGGATGGACCTTCATTTTCTTTTCTGACTCTGACTTCTGATTATCTACATTTTTAATGGCAGCAACTGAGGGGATGTTCTGTAGAGACATATTAACTCAGTTTGTAACTGATAAGGACTTAAAAACACCAAGCCTTTGGCTCAGGACATGGAGAATGTTTGTGTGACTTATGGCACTCTAAGACTTTTGCTGTTAAACAGCTGAGCACAGACAAGACTCCTTTGCTTGCTTCATTATGCAATTCAGATTTCAGAGGGGAACAGGCAATGCTAATGAAAGACCAGTTAGTTTTCACATGCAAATATTTACTGGATTTAGATGAAAGTCATTAATATACTCTTCATGTATAAATTTTTTATACAGGCCCTGGTATATGTGAAGGTGTGAAGCAGGAAGCCATGAAATTTATGGAGGAGGCAGAGCAGCTCATCCTGGCCTCAAATAGGTCCCAGTTTGCCTTTGGAGAGAGTTTCCTGCTGGCAAAGGGGATCCAGCTCACGGACAGGGACCTCCTGCGCTCCGCTGGGCCCTACGGGCCGGGGGCAGCGATCTCCCAGAAGCTGCTGTCAGGCAGTGACTCTGCTCTCCAGCTGGCTGCATGGTCAGGTGGGTGGGAGGGGGAGGAGGGCTGAACTGAATGGAGTCATTCCCAGAATCTGTGCAAGAGCACTTGATGTCAAATGCATCTTTGCTGAAAAGCAGGTGGGACTCAGCAGATGTAATTAATCAGGGTCATTAAGCTGCCACGCCAAGAACTGATTGCAGTTGTCTCGTATGCATGACACTGCAAATATTAAATCTGGGCACTTACTGGCCTTTATGTACTTTAAAAATTTCTTAATTTGTCTTCTGAAGTACAGGGAACATTCAGATTTTTGCAAATGTGTGCATTTTATATATCCTTTATGGGTACTAGAGCTTTCTTTCACTTCTCTTTTATAGTCCTGCACTTCTACTGGCAGAGCCACTTTACTTCAAAGAGTTCTGCTGGGGAAGCAGCACAGCTGGGATTTTTCCCTTACATCCCTCAGTGTGATAGCCTGGGAAACTGGGAGCCAACTCAGTGCTATGAGAGCACAGGTGAGCAATTCCTAACAAGACACTCTGGGCTATCTAAACAAAAACAAACCCAAAACAGCCCAAACAAAACAAAAACCTAAAAATTCTAATTAAAAGATAGAAAACCAGGAGTAGTCAGAGTGGAGGAAGGTGATGTGGTCTGCAAGATGTGTGTAAATTGGCTGGACTCAAGTGGTCGCTGGCTGGGGCTCAAAAATCAGTAGATATTCAGTAGATATTGCTGCTACTTGTGTTCCTTGGGAGTTGGTCCAGGGGCTGGTATTGCTTAATGCCTTCTCTCATGACCAGGATGATGAGATGGAGCACACCCTCAGCAAGTTTGTGGACGATGCCAAATTTCTGGGAGGAGGTGATAGGGCTGCAGTGGGGGAGTGTCACCAGAGCTGCTACATTTCCATTTGTACCACTGCTTTCAGGTGTGGTCTACTTACCCCTGAATAGCTGTGACTTGGATTTACTGGTCCCTTTCTATAGAGCTGCTGAGGGTGAAAATCTTCCTAGTATGCAACAAAGCACACAGCAGTACCACATCTAAAATAAAGCTGCTTTTCTTCCCTGGCCAGGTCATTGCTGGTGTGTGGATGAGAGAGGCCGTTATGTCATGGATTCCTTGGTCTCACGCTCAGCAGAACTTCCCAAATGTCAGTTGGGTTTTCTTCCTAAATATTTATCTTTACTTGTTCTTGCAAATTTTAATATTTATTGGAAATTCTAATATGATACGCATAAAGTAAAGCTTGCTTCTAACCATTCCAAGAAAAGTAAAAATAATTATATTTTTATTTTACTAATTCATTTAATTTCATTGTGTGTGATCTTGGCTTGCATGATTTGAGAGTGGACCCTCTACTGTTGGTGTCCCTGCCTGAGACTGCAGCAGTGCCTAATGCAGATGTGTGAGGGAGCTGGTGATGTAACTCTTTCTCTTGCTTGAGCCTGAAACTTGATTTTATTTTAAAAATGTTTTTTCTCTGACAGGCCAGACTTCATGTCAGCGATCTCGAGCCAATGCCCTCATTTCCAGCTGGAGACAGAGCAGTGCAAAGCTGGACACTTCTACAGCTGATCTGTTCATCCCCAGCTGCCTTGAGGTGATTTGACATGACTGAGGGAGGAAGCAGTTTTGCTTACCATGCACACACACTTTCTGTCCATGCTCCTTAATCACCCCTTGTGCATTTCCATTAACCTGAAAGAAAAGACAAAACTAAAAGCTGGTGTTGCCCTGCAGAAGGCAGAATTTAAATAGTTTTGAGACAGAGACTGGGGATTGGAAGCTCTGTGCCTGCCCACGCTTCCCTCCCACAGGCTGGCTCTGCCTGGTGCTCTTGTAGAGCTGTGCTTTAAAGGCACATCTTAATTGACTAACATTTGGGGGCTCTTTCTTCCTGAGCTGTGAGAGAATGACAGTGTGAGGGGGGAGCTGAGTGCAGATGTCCCAAAGATCCAGGGTCTGTGATGCTCTCAAAATGTGGCAGTGAGCAAGGGAGAGACAGGCAAGGAATAGCCATGTTATGTAATAGTCATTATCATATAGAATCAGGTAATCATTTAGGCTGGAAAAGACTGCAAAGATCAAGTCCAACTGCTACCCCAGTATTGCTGAGTCCATCACTGAATCATATCTTGAAGCACCACATCTACACATCTTTTGAAAACACTTCAAGCTAGGATTTTATCAGAACTTTATCTCAATGGACTTCTAGTCTACATCCTGCTTAATGGTTGGACTCAGTGATCTTAGAGGTCTTTTCCAACCTAAATGATTCTTGATTCTCTCAGGGACTATCTGTTAAATTAGTTAGACTGTATTTTGTGTTTCTTTTCAAAATGTTTTAATAATGGAAAAGTGTAAATATAATAAAGCATTTTAACCAATCTTTGGAGTATGGATTTCAGTGTGTCTGTATTAAAACACATTGCTCTGCAATGACAGCTCCTTGATTCTTTGTAGACAGGAGAATACACTGTGCTGCAGAGATCAGACACAGATATTTGGTGTGTGGATCCTGTGTCAGGAGAAATATTCCAGCGTGGCAGCAAAGACTTGGATGGCAATCCTGAGTGTGAGTAATGTTTTGCCCCCTGCCTGTGATCCCTCATGCTTTGCAGCATAGGCACTTTCCTTTTCAGAATGCTGCCTGTGAAACATGGGAGGCTCATAGTTAAATTCCTCAGTGACAGGATACATACAAAGCACAGCAACATTGAAACAGTATCTGAGAATTGTTACCCTTTACTTTCATAACGCCAGAAATAAAACAGTCTAGACAAACTTATGAATGAACTCCTATGCATTTTTTAATCTTTGATTTCTTACCACAATTTTAACTATTTAAAAATGCAAATGATCATATCATTACATTTAAAATTACCTTGATCAAAAATTTTTGCAAAAAGCTAAACTTTTCTAACTTGATTTTTTTTTGTCTCCTTAGTAGGAGCACTAAATGATGTACCATCACATTTGGAAAAAAAAATATATAAATGAAAAATAAATTACATCATTTTTGCAACTATTTTTCTAAAACAGTACCACTTGCACTTCAATCTTTAGAAGAAAATGTAGGTTTTTTTCTAGTAGAAGTAAATTCCCCATTTCTAGACTCAAACAAATTACTTGTTTTCGAGGTCACTCGTCTTTCTTCCTACTGACAAAACAGGCTGGAAGCACTGCTGGTCAAGTCTTTAGGTCAATTTGTTGTCTTCTATTGTGTATCTTGCAAAGAATCTCTCTCTTTGAAGGTCCCAGTTTCTGTAACCTGCTGAAGTCCAAAGTGGTTTCCCGGGAAGCTGCCAGAGGAGACATCCCCCAGTGTGAAGGGGACAGGGGGAGTTTCTCCCCTGTGCAGTGCAGCCAGGAGCAGGAGAGCTGCTGGTGTGTCTTTGGCAATGGAGAAGAGGTGCCAGGGACACGAGTGAACGGGACAAGACCGGAATGTGCAAGTGAGTTCTTGCTTCAAGCATCTTGTGAGCAAATCCAGGCCTGAAATTAACCCAGATCCTAAATTTTTCCACTCCCTAGCTGAATTTAATCTTATTTCTTCAGACCTTTAGCAATTTTTTTCTCAAGCAACATGCTTATCTTTGTTTTATAGCAGATTTCAGACCTGCCAGGGCATGCTGTCTGGTTTTCTTTAGGTGCTTTGTGAGGGAAAAAGGAGAATGGAATAGATCCTTGACTTTTCGTGATTCATAAAATTGGTTGAATCAAACCATTTGAAGTATGAAACCCAGCTATAAGGCCAATCTGAAAAGCTTGCTGCAAACTTGAACCTGCTCCAGTGTGAGCTGGCTCTGGGATTAAAACCCATTCAGCTGACTAAAATAAAATTTAAAAAATGTATGCTTCTGCCATTCTGACTCTTGGCTTGTGACCAAAATTGTGTAAAAGATGTGCCAAAACATTGCATATTCACAGAGTATTTCCTGAATGACCAGGGTTGTGAAGCACTGGAATTCACTCATGGCTTCCAGTGAGACATCCAAATGGAAGACATTTAGATAAATTTAATTTGCAATGTCCTTTATGCATTTTCCCATCACTGAAGTGAAGCAAAATTAATTAAAATTTCTGCAAGGCTATGTTCCAAAATGTAATGATTAACGGGAAGTAGAGATCTAAGAAGAAAACCTTCAACAGTTGTCTGCAGGGCACTGCTGTTTGCAGTTTTTTCTTGGTTTTGGGGGAGAAGGGTTGAAAAAAAATAGGGAAAGAAGACCACATAATTTGCTTCAGTTTCCTTTTGTGATTCTGCTGGGTAAAGATCAACACAGGCTTGTGCTCACTGACCAAACAGAAGATGTGACACTTGAGGACATGGTTTAGTGGTGGAGCTGACCGTGCTGGGTTAATGGCTGGACTCAATGATCCTACAGATTGTTTCCAAACTTAATGATTCTACAATTCTATTGGAAAATACTGAATGTGTCAACCCAATTGCCTGCAAGGTTTTTATCAACTAGGGAACTGCTCAGCCAACTTGGAAATAATTTTCTTTGCGCTCTCTTTTATCAATAGAGAGTTCTAAGGATGGGATTTTATGAGAAGCCAGAAGGAAAACCCATGGCTGTTTCTGCCCCATGCTTATGGTGTTGTGTGAAGATGCCAACTGAGCTCTGAGGAAATGAGCTCCAAAGTAGGGTGGTGTAGTCACCTGAACATAGCCATCCAAGGCAGGTTTTTAGCTCTTCAGAGAAGCAGAGCTGACCACAAGTACAGTGCTGCTGCCATCCTGTACTTCTCCTAGAGAAAATAATGACTAATTGTGATTAATGGCCTTTTTAAAATACTGAGCTGAGAAGGAGAACTGCTTTGAAAATATAGGGGATGCCTGGTTTTACTGATAGCTATTTGTTTTTTTCTGCATAAAGACTGAAATAATGGTTTCCCTGGATTTTGAAAGAGCGATGGAACTTTTCATGATACACAACTTAGTTATTGTTTAAAAAAAAAACAATCAAAAGTTAGTTTTCTCTAAGTCTACCCAGCCTTATGCCTCTAGTCCTGGGAATTACTAATAATTGTTCAGGGAAAAGGAGTACTATCCTGCTACTCTGGAGATCTTGCCTCTCAGCAAAATAAACTGTTGTGGTGGGAAAATATGATAAATTTCTCCTCCAGCATCAGAACAGACAGCTGTAAACAGAAAGTAATAACTCAGAGTGCCCAGTACATGCCAGGAGGTTTTCATTAGTTTAATCACTTCCATCAGAGGTAGAATCCAGCTTCTTCTAGCTGACATGCACTGGAGAGGTGATGCCAAGTACCCCAGCAGTCCTCATGCATCTCCCATCCTCATGCCCACTTCCCATAATTCTGAGTAGAGACAGAGGAGAGAGGTTTCCAGAGAAGGTCCTTGGAGTTGTTAATTTCCTTGTGAAAATCTTTGGAAATACCTATGAAAGAAGTGTCAGTATTCAGCTGGATTCTGATTCACTCCTGCAGGACCAAGAAACAGGACAATGGACAATGACAAAATGGTACAGGCTTAGTAAATAGTAGATGAAGTGTTTTCTCTAGAGGGATAAATGAGCAAGTTACTGATGGTGAATTGAAACCTCTGAACCACACCAGGAAACCATTGATCACTTCTGTTTTGGGGCCTGGGTATTTCCCTGGTTCACACAACAAATCTCAATGGAACAGGCAGTAAGAGATTGTAGCCCCATTCAGCTGAGACTGGATACAACTTGCTGGATATAGAAATGTGTTAGAGCAATTAAGAAACTGCAGACTGATTTTTACATACTCTGTATAAAGATTATATTATTGTGATTTAACAGCCAGGATGAGTATTACTATCTCTTTTACAGAGATGCCTTCTGGTCCTAAAACCTTGGGAGATTTATTTGAAGTTTGTTAAGCAAGGATTCCAGGTTTCCACCTTTACCGAGAGAGTCTGGCTACAGAGTCAATGAGTGAAGAGAAGGAATGCAGTGGCCCCATTTACAGAGTTATTGCAAAAAAGTTGCTATAAAGGAGACTTGGATAAAAATATGCATTTGGCAATTCAGAGAGGCAGATATGAAAGCTTTTTTTTGTTGCCATTGACATGCTCAGGGTTGGAAAACAAAGATGTACTGCACACACTATATCCCAGATTCATCCTGCAATATTTTAATACTTTAACTGAAAGTTTAATACAAGGTTTTCAATACTTTAAATGAAGTGGCTGCTTAGTTATGGAATTCATCTCCATCAGAGGGGGAGAGGGAGGGTGCTCAGACCTGAACCATCATCAGTGTTTGCCTCCCTTCACCAATCAGGAAATTTAGGTCTGATCTGAGCAATTTCAATTTGGAAAATGATCTATTCACACCAAGCAAGTGAATTGTATGATATGATAATATCTTTTTCTTTGTATTTATTTATAAATGAGGAAGTTGGTTTTTTCTTCTTATGTTTTGCAGCTTTGGAACTAATAAGTGTTTAACTATTACTGTATGTATTTAGTAATTAAGTTGGTATTTGGCTAATATTGAATGAAGTAGTTGGCCTGTACTGATTAGTAAAAATTAATTATCACTGTAATTAGTCTGTTACAGTGGGCTAGCAGGGTTTGTGACTGCACTCATACTGAGTGAGTTGATAGGGAAAATTGTGCTCCAACTCTAGAGCTGTACACTACTGGTTTTATATATATATATATAATGTATATTTTGCCCTGCTGGTTGCTACAAACATCTTGGTGGTGCTGAAGACACCACAGTCATGAGTTCCTGATCTCAAACCTTTCAAACTTCAGAGGAACTGAGGTTTGTTTGGCCCTGCCTGTTTCCACTAGATATCTTCTATAAAGTTTTGTTCTGCTGTTGGTTAGAAATCTCCTTCTCATTTCCTGCTGAAATGTATTCATGACTGTTCAAAATGTATCTGTTCCTAGAAACCACACACGTCCATTTCTGGGCCTGATGCATTACCCATCACAGTCAATATGTGTCTTTCCATCAGCTTCAGTAAACTGAACCAAGCTGCCCTCCAACCAGGTCAAAGCTGATGAGTGGGAAGGGCACAGGGTGCTGTGTAGGTTTGAATCTGTGGATGTGAGAGGTTTATGGACTTTGTCCTAGAAGTCATCGTAGCCTCTAACACATTTCCCCTTTCTCCCGTGCCTGCAGGTCCGCAGTGTGCTCTGCCATTTGGTGCCTCAGCAGTTGCCAATGGGGCTGTACTTTGTGAAAACATCCCTGGACAAGCTCCAAGCATCCAGCAGTGCCAGCTCGTGTGTCGCCAGGGCTTCTACAGTGCCACCCCCAGCACCTCATCCCAGTGCGACGCGCAGCAGCGGCGCTGGGTCTCGGCTGCCCCTCTGCTGCAGGCCTGCCAGAGTATGTCTGATCTGATCTGATCTGCTGTCATCTCATCTCATCTCATCTCATCTCATCTCATCTCATCTCATCTCATCTCATCTCATCTCATCTCATCTCATCTCATCTCATCTCATCTCATCTCATCTCATCTCATCTCATCTGCCAGGGCCTTGGAGGGCTCAGAGCAGTGTAAACAGTGCAAAAATCAGCTTTTATCACACAACTACTGTGTGAATAACAATCATAAGTTATAGGGGAGTGGCTAAGCTGAGGTGCAGAAGATGTGTTCTGTCTTCTGCCATCTTCACCTCTGGCTCTTGGCTGGCCCCTGTGCCAGAAACTGTCCCTATTGCCTGTAATAATAGAGCTATAAATAGCTATTCAATCTATATGCAGATTTTTCTTGTTAGTTAAAAGATTCTGGCACCATAAGTGATTCTGATGGAACTACTTAGCCCTGGAAGAACAGATGAGTGCCAGATGTTTGAATTTGGCAGAGCTTGACTGTTTATTTGCATAGTCAAGTCACTGTTACTTCTGCATCTATTTTGCAGCAGTCTATTCTTAAGGATTATTGTTGTATTTTTTGGCTGACTTCTGGTATTTTTCAAAACATTTTGCTTTCAAGAAAAAAATAGCACTTTACATCTTGGAAGAATTGGATGTCCATTCAGAATAATTTGATATTAATGTTGGCCTTTTCAATTATTTTAAAAAGACATACATTTTGATCAAAATGACAATTTGTAGCAGTGCTGAACTTTGAGAAATGCAGGTGTTCCTGCCAAATTTGCCGCTACTTTTCACTTCCAGAAGAGGTTACACCCATTAATCATCAGAATGGGTTAAACTCTTCGAAATGCAAAACTTTTAATTCAGACTGAAACTTTTGTCTGTTTGTGATGGTATTTGTGAGGTTTCTCTAACATGTTATGAAATGTTTGCCTGATGGCAGTGGGATAACTTTGTAGGAACAGAGGGGAGTGTGTGGCAATCTGCTATAAAGTTTACTGTAAGCCAAGGACTTCCCCCAGTAATCTGTGTTTGGAATAGAGCATGGTTTAAGGAGAAAGAAAAAATTCCCGACACATGAGAAGGTGATTGAACAAACTTCCCAATAATGGAGAATTCACCAAAACACTTAGTAATTTGTTCCAATGGATAATTACCCTCACTCTCAAATGTCATGTTTCCTGTTCTCTATGTAGACATCTAGAGACTGTGGTTAAATCAGCTCTTTAAATACTCTCTGAGACACTAAGCAGAGAGAGGGCTTTGTGCCTTTCAGGAAGAAGCAGGGGTTTGTGTCTATCTGCCGTTCTCCTTGGAAGCTCTCCAGGCTTTCTCATGCTCGTTTTTGGGGTGAGGGATGAATAATTGTGCTCTAGCAGTGACACCTGTATGTGATTCAGGGAGGGCCTGCAGAGGAGCTGAACGAGGGAGAGCTCTGCTGCTAGTCAAGCCTGGTGGGGTAAGAGCCAGCTCCACTTGGAGGTGGAATGACAGCATGACTGTTATGCTGAACCTGAGATAAACCCTCCACGGGGCCTGGGATCAGTGTTACTCCAGGGGAGACAAAAAATTTACATTTTTTACTTGTTAAAAACTGATTAAATAGATTTTGGCTTTCTGACTGATGAGCTCACAGGTTTGTCATCAATTTGTGTGATTAGCATCACTTGGGTTTGCTATAAAAAATTCAGAAAGCACTTGTAGACATCCAAAGCAATGCCATTATTCTGCAAATTTATTCTCTCCTAAAACTTCCTCCCAATTAGTTTGACAAGCTGTGTTTCCAAAAGCCCATTTACATTAGTATTAATTGCTTTAATCGTTTAATTCCTTTCTTAATTGAAGTATTTTCATGATTGCATGTAAGAGAAGTGAAAATCGACAGGTCAATTATTCTTGTCTTTCTGATTCTTTTTGAAGTATTGGCATACTGTCAGCTTTCATGTAGTTCTCTGGAACTTCCTGTTTGCTAAGGCTTAAGAAAAATTATCAGTAATGATCCAGATTGTCCTTATCCTTCTGTGAGCTAGTGTTCGAGTGTAAAATAGCTCTTCATTATTATCTAAGTGTATCACTTGTTTTTTTCTCTAATGCACAACATTTATATTTATCAAGCTTGTGTCTTGCTGCTTGTTATTTACAATTGACAGCTCTACTGCTTTCATCTAAAAATGGGGAGATGTTTTTGATGCAACATGAGAATATCAAATCAATGTTGTTTTTTCTCAAAGTAACTCTGAAGGTCAGGTTCCCCATTAGTGAGGTTACTAAATGCCCTCTCTGCTTCATTTTTAGAGCTCCAATTATTTCAGACGGTCCAAGCTCAAACACACTTTCAACTACGCCTGCCTCCTGAGAAAACATGTAGTTCTGACTACTCTGGATTACTCCAGGCATTCCAGATATTTATTTTAGATGAATTGAAGGCTCGTGGTTTATGTCACCTCCAGGTAATTTAAATTTCTGTTGGTGGATTTTGTTTGTTTGGTTTGGTTTTGTTTTCTTTAGTTGGGTTTTGTGTTGCATTAAAAATAATAATAACTAAATAAACACAACATAGACCTTTGCCTGTTTGAGAAATGTGTAAGAATGGAATAGGCCATGAAATCTGTCAGGATTGTCAGCACTCTCATATGGGCGAGTGGAAAAATAGGTTTAGTCTCACACCACATCATCAGATCAGTTTAGTTCCAGCCATAAAAGTCATATCATGCCAGCCCAATATTTGTTAAAAAATTGTTTCAATGGAAGAGAATATTTTGACTATTCTTACAGTGAGTGTATGGCTTGCTAAAATTATATTTTCTCGCTTCTGTTTTTACAGCCCCTTTTGACAGTGTTACTTCAAGTATAGTACAGTGCAAATGAATAGGGCCAGGCAGGAATAAGAAAGTTCTCAGGCTGTCTAACTGTGATTTCACTTAATTCTGAATTCAAGGTAAATGCATTTGGAACAACTGCCTCAGTTTCCATGTGTGATGATTCCACTGTCTATGTTGAGTGCCTGAGCGTGGATCGCCTGGGAGTGAACATCACGTGGAGGACTCAGCTGGAAAACATCCCCACAGCTTCTCTCCCTGACTTACATGATATTGGTAAATTTTCTTTCTCTGTTTGCTCTGTGGATTAAACCTGATTTGCTTTTAATCAGTTTGCTTCCCTGTCTTTATAACAGTGGTGATGTGTTTTTGAGCTTTCGGTGTTCATATATTTCCCCTCTCAGGCTGTGACCACATAGTGGAAAGAAGCTATAATTGAATGTTTCTTTCAGATAGGACTGCAGCTGCCATAACTAGGATTGCAAATTACTTTATCAGGCATGAGCTGAACTGTCCCAGATGTTAATTTCCATTGGACAAGTCCTCAGTGGTGGAAAAGTGTTTATATTCATTGTACTCAGAAAAACACAATTCCCACATTGTCAAAAACTCAACTAATTTCTTCCAAATTATTTTTTTTCTTTTTTCCCCCCCTTTTCCCTCTATTTCTATTAGTTGCATTACCTTTGACACTAAAGAATGATCCTTACTTCTGACACCCTAGAGCAATTATACAGAGACCACAGACTGGCAGATGTTTGCTGTGGTTTCCGCAAGAGTTAGGGGTGGTGTAAGGAAGTTCTTTCAAAGCAGTCAGTATATTCCTTCAATATAAAATATATTAAAAATATATCTCAAGTTCAAATGCTCTCTGTGGGCATATCAAGGATGTATCAAGAATAATGTGGCCAGCAGGACCAGGGCAGTGATGACCCCCAGCACTGGTGAGGCCACACCTCAAATCCTGTGTTCATTTTTGGACCCTTCACTTCAAAAAAGGACGTTGAGGTTCTAGAGCATGTCCAGAGGAGGGCAAAGGAGCTGGAGAAGAGTCTGAAGCTCAAGTCTGATGTGGAGCAGTTGGGGGAGCTGGGGCTGTTTAGCCAGGAGAAAAGGGGAGATCTTATTGCTCTCTACAGCTGCCTGAAAGGAGGTGGGAGTGATACTCTTCCCCCAGGTCTCAAGTGACAGAACAAGAGGAAATGGGCTCAGGTAGTCCCAGGGGAGGTTCAGATTAGATATTAGAAATTTTTTAATTGAGAGAATGGTCAGGCATTAGAATAAGCTGGCCAGACAAGTGGTGGAGTCACCATCTCTGCCAGTGTTCAAGGGGCATCTGGATGTGTCACTTGAGGATGTCATTTAGGGGTGATTATGATGCTGCTGGGTTGGTGGTTGGACTAAATTATCTTGAAGGTCTCTCCCAACCTTGGTGTGACCTTTTCTCCAGTTTTACTGCTTTGAAAAGCACTAAAAAGAAATAGCTCTGTCTGCCTGTATTCTTCCTTCTTGCTTTGGGGCTTGGAGGTATGTGTCCTACAGCAATTTTGCTTGACCAGAACTGAATTCAAAATCCTTTAGGACACAGATGGCAGCTGCAGTGTTCCTGTAACTCCTGGCTCTACAGTTTGATATTGTTTACATCCATCCAGTTCCATATTCTAAGGGAAACACAAAACACAGAATAATAGAATGGTTTGGCTTGGAAGGAACCTTTAAAGGTCATCTAGTCCAACACCTCTGCCATGGGCAGGGACAACATCAACTCAGTCAGGTTCCTCAGAGTCCCTTCCAATCTGACCTTGAACATTTCTAGGGGTGGGGTATCCACTGCCTCTCTGGGCAACTTGGTCAAGTGTTTCACCACCATCACTGTAAAAAAACTTCTTCCTTTTATCTAGTCTAAATTATATCTAATCCAAATTATATCTTATCTAATGTTCCATTGCCCCTGGGAATATTCAAGCAGTTTGCAGAAAGTGAATCAAAGTATGTGTGTTTAGTTTTATATTAAACTTTTATTTTGGAAGTGTTCCTCTTTGAGAGAATTATCTTTTTGACCCTCTCCACACTAAAAATTCCCTGTAGTACAAAAATAGCTTTTTGAGGGAATGATTTTACAATTTCAGAAGAAACAGAGCAGAACCTGCTCTCTTTGTATGGTCATGGCACCATCATGTCCCATTAAGTTCCGACTTCCATTACCTATTAAGGAAGCTTTGGGGCCTTCTGTTTGAAGTGGTTTTGGGTGTATTTAAACAGAGTAAAGTAAGACTGTAATTTTATAGATGCTGTACAGATTAATTAGGGTCTAGTGTTTGATAACATGCTTGTATTCCTGCATCTGCCTCTGTTTTTAACTTCAACCCATCAGTTTCTGTGTGGTTATCCATTCCTGTACTACAGAAATGTCTTCCATGCTGTTTTGTTGTATTTTTTTCTTCTTCTTTAGAAAATGCAATTGTTGGGGAAAGTCTAATTGGAGCATTTATAAAAGAGATTAAGGATGGTGTTTTTCTGCTGTATTTGGATTCCAAGCAGTTCCTAGCAGATTCTGTCATTGATTTTCCCCGGGATGAAGAGTTTGATCTGTCTCCCCGTGTGCAGCTCGGATGTAGAATTGGGTTTAGAAGAATTTCATCTCCTGGGAAAGCAGGCCCTAATTCACAAGGATGTGGTAGGTCTCATTTTTAGCTTTCCATTCTTAGATGTTGTCAGGAATCAGTATAAAGCTGAAATTAGAAAGTCATCAGTGAACTTGTGTTTAAGGTTCATATTTGAAAAGTGTGAGGCACCAATGTGAATGGGAGAGATGGGATTTAGTGCTTTGCTTACTGTTCATTCCTTGTGTTGAACCAATGATTTGGAAATAGCCATCATAGCACTGACATTGTGTAGAGATTTTTGTAAGCATTTTAGATATGTCTGGTAATAGAAGGTCATTCTGTAATGCACATGATCGTTCATAAGAGGATTTCACAAAGATTATGCAGCCAGAGCTTCAGATCATGTTCCATTACCTGGAATAGAAACCTAGAGGCAGAAATATCAAAAGTCCTGAGATTGTGAATTCTGGGCCAAGTCTAGCCAGCTCAGATGGAAGATTTCTTTGATGCTGGCCAACACCCAGACCTAACTGCACTTCTGCCCTCTTTTCTTCTTTCCTTCTGTTTAGTCTGCTTCCCTGGAACAGGCTGCCTTTCTGCCAGCATCCTGCTTAGGGCTGCCAAACCAGCCTTTTCCACAGCTCCCTGTGGCTGTGCCAACCTCTCCTTGGTACCAGGCCATGCTGCCAAAGTGCCTTTGCCTTACCAGCCCCACTCCTGTTTCTATCAACACCAACCTTCCTTCATTTCCTGGTTGTTCTTGTTGGCCAATTGTCCTCATTGAGTCCATGTCTCATTTATGCCACTTTGGGATTTATTCACTGTCTGTAGCCTTTTTTAATCTAGGGAGCAGAGGACAGATGAACCACTTGTAGATATGAGATAACAGAGGTTGGTTTTGGATAACTTTTCTAATGGAAATGTTTTCAGATAGTCATCACTTCATTTCTATGAAGCACATCAGAATATGGGAAAAAACTTATCTCCCTGCTTGGTGTGGTGTTTCTGTTTAAGTTCAGAGAGTATCCTAATGCCTGGGTAAGCTAATCAAGTGCTGAACACTTTTGAACTGCTGCAGTTTCCAGCCTGGACCTTTAAGGGTAAATTGTCTGCAGGTTCAGTTCCTCTCCACAGTCTGAAACACTTTAGATATGGGTTATTTAAACACATGCAGAAAAAATATGAATTCCTTCTGAGTCCAGAGTCCATAGCAACTTGCAGCTACCTAACAAGATATAGTGTTGTATTGCTTAAAGGTATCATTATTTTTTAAGTAGAATCCATCACTTGGAGCAGAATTAGAAAGAATTGGATCTTCCTGCCAAGTACTGCCTGCCAGGCATAAAGGCCTCTAGGAAGCAGTGAATTAACTTGCGTTGTGAGTTAATTCATACATATTTGAACCAGCTAGCTGTGGAAAATGTCACTCAGTAAAACAGACATCAGATATGTGGAAAGGAGACAGTTTCTGCTCCAGCCTTTGACAGAGATTTCAGACTTCAAGCTGTCATAGTGTACCTGCTGCTGGATACTGGTTTGTGTTGCAGGGCTGCTTATTTTATTCTGAACAGGGAACTTAGGAATCCAGGTTCTGGTTCTTCTAATAGATAGACAGATAGACATAGACGTAGACATAGACATAGACATAGACATAGACATGGACATAGATAGACATGGACATAGATAGACATGGACATAGATATAGATATGCTCATTCATCCTGTCTGGGTCTGTTTCCCCACTAATATAATGACAATTAGTAAGAAGCATCACCTATGACAGCAGAAAATGAAATTGTGTGAGGGTGGCAAAGATTCTTTATTCTCTTCTCTTTCCTGTTCTGGCTTGTTCTTGAAAAAAAAACTGTGTTTTCAGATCCTGGTCCTTTTGATTTGTTTGGTTTTATTTCATTGTCAATGTCATTGCTTTTCCTTCAGGAAGCTCAGTAGCATCAGGTTTCTGGTGTTCTCAATGGGCTTAATATATTCATTAATATATGAACATGCAACTTACATGGATCTGCCTCTTTTTCTCTTCTATTTTCCTTACAGTCATCTGTTTATTTGCATCTAGTGTTGTGTTGTTTCATGTTTTCCTGCTTGTCAAATGGGGAACATTTATCATATATTAATTTTTCTTATATGACATTTTTTCTTAGTCTCAGCCTTACACTGAGCTTGGTTATGTCACAGGTATCTATGAATACAATTCCTTAAGAGTTTGGTATAACAATATTATTTTAGCTAAATTTTAATAGTAGAAAAGGCACTTTCTTTTGATAATGTATGAGTTAAAACTAAGAGAGTTAGAAACTGTCCAGGGAGACTTTAGGAGCATAACCCTTCTCCCCTGTTTATTTCAGGTGAAAACTAAAGGCTGTCTGTAAATTAGCTTTGTCTTATTATACATTTTTTACGCTAGTTCTTTTTATTTAAAATGCTTGGTGATTCTATTAGTTTGCTTTAAACATAACTCAAATGAAAGGGCTAGATTTATAGCTGATTGACTGCTGAAGACTTAATTTCTAATAATCTATATCAAGAATCTGATATCTCAAAGTTTTCCAGTGTCCCTGGAGGGAAGAAGGAGCAGTGTTGCCCTGATTTTTTAAGATTTCCTAAGCTTTCTGATGTTGACATTCTTGTCGTGAACTTTCTCACTCACTTTCTTTAAATAACTCATTGTTTTGCATTCTTTTATGGAGGAGGAGAAATTTGATGGACTGTTGGCTTGTCCAGTGTCATTGGAGAGGTGGCACTGTCACCCTCCAATCCACTGTCACTTTTGGAAAACTATAAATGTTGGAGTCAGAAAATAAACGTCCCTTTTGCTCTTCACCTTGAGAACAGCAGTGCGTGCGTGTCATGTTGTTTCGTGTCCTGTAGTGACAGAGCAGGGCAAGCACTGGACAATGATCAGCTGGGACAGTTCTTGAAGTTGCTCACTGTAGGGAGAGCTGAGGCTTTAATGAAGGGCAGAGTCCCTGTGGAATCACTTCAGTGAGCTGCTCCTCAGCCTGGATTTTGCACCTTGTTCCCCTGGTACACAGAGGCCCAAGTCCAGTTAGAAGTGAGACCAAATTGTTCCAAATTGCATGTGCAGGAGCAAGGGGTTAATTTTTTTTTCCTTACATTTTAATTTTTTTCCCTGCTTTTGGCTTACACAGTTTGGTCCCACTGGTAACACTTAGCTCTGATATTTTGGTTGAAAGTTTCTTGTGGTGTTAAAATGTATTAATGTCAGTGCTTGAAAGAGTACAATATTGTGGTTTGTCTCACGTGTAGGGTCAAACTGAACCTACATGGGACTGTATTAGCATGGTCTGTAGCTGAACTGATAGGTCCCTCCAGGAGTTAAAGAATCTAGAAAACGTGGTTCTGCACCAACATTTTTTACTGTTCTTTATGCTCTTTTTTCAATCCAACATGTGAAAGGCAATTTTTCCTGCTCAAAATGTGATAGGAGACACAGATGTTTCTTTCACCTTGTGACTAAAACTACAAAAAAAAAAAAAAGCAGAATGCTTTGAAAAGCTTAATTTGTTTCTTTTTAAACTTGAATTGTTTAATTAGCCTCTTCATTGTTTTGTCTTCAATTTAGGCATGGATTTCTCATTTCACTTCAATTTCTACAATTGTTCAATGAGTATTATGCTTTTTTGCATATGTTGGAAATTGTCTTTAAAACATATCAGACACTTGTGTATTAGATGATGGGTTTTTGAAAGGAGAATTCTGACTGATCCAGGATTTTTTTCATTCTGTAATTGATTTTAGATATGTGTTTTACCCAGAGTAATTGCCTTGATGTGTACTAGGAGAATTTCAGTCTCACAGTTGAATCCTCCCAGACCTTCCCACTGGACTATTTACAGATGATGAAGGAAGATATGATAATTTTCCTACTAGCTGTCTTTTTAGTCTATTATAATTTAGGTGGTCCCATGAGCGAAATTAATTTACATTCTGGTGTGTTGGCCAGAACAGCAATTCATCATATGGGTTGTAGTGAGAATGGCCAGTTTTCCATTGCTATTTCTCTCTCATGCAAACTTAAAATTCTGTCAGCATGCAGGGCAAGAACAGAAATAAAGTTTTGCACCTTGTCAAAATCCCAAAATATACATTTGATTGTGTTTTGAAGGAAATCTACATCTGGGAAGCAGCTGTGAAATAACAAGCTGGGGTATTGTCCTGCAAATATGTCTGTGACTCTTCTGCTTTAATGTTCATTTGAATGCTCTGGAGGGAAAGACAGTATTCCATGATATCCCAGAAGACAAAGAATTTTCTCTGTAATATGCAACAGGTCAGCTGGAAATATTGCTCCTGATTGTACTGAAAATTATTTAGATACAGACCAAGAACATCACTGAGAGCACCTTTTTGTTTTGTGTTTGGGTTGTTGTGTGCACAGTTAGTGGCTTTTAATCCAGCCCTTACTGTTTAGTTTGGAAGTGCTTAACAAAAATTTCTTTACCAGGAATTCTGAATAAAAGTGTTACCATATGGTGGATTTTCTGTGTGATGGTTTTTGAGTTTCTGCTCCTCAGAACCTTCCTGTTTCTGTTTGTAGTGTTAGATGTTACTCTTTTTGTAGCTTGTCTTCCTTTGTTTTCTTTCACAACTCATCCACCTGCATTATCTTATTACAAATGGATTTGACAGTTGGGAATCAGGCCTGTACTTGGCATTTCAAAGGAGCTTCATGTGCTCTAATTCAAGAAGAGATTTTGGGTGATCTGAGAAAACATATCACAGCCTACATTCCTGTCTTTATGAGTTTAATGATCACTTAAAGGGTGTTTACTTTGTTATACCACTTAGAAATACATATATCAAGAGCTTGAAGCCTATGGCAAATCTATCAGCATATTTATATATATACACATATATATAGTATGCATATATATATATTTATATATTTATATTTATGTATTTTTAATATATATATACACACCCACATGTGTGCAAATGCCAGAAGTGGTTGAATTCCAAAGGAGTAATAAGGTTATTGTTCTCTTTGCAGTTGTTTGTCCTCCAGGCAGTTATTTCCAGAACAATGAATGCATTCCCTGCCCTCTTGGCTACTATCAGTATCAGACAGGACATTCCTTCTGTATCAAGTGTCCTGTGGGCAAAACTACCAACTCTTATGGAGCAATCAGTGCTGATCACTGTAAGTTGAACTCACTTTTTCCATATCTTTTTTTTTCTGGCTTCAAATATCGAATGATTTTTTTTTTATTCATCTCTAAGTTAAAAAAAAAATAATAATCCTCCCTCTGGGGGTTTTTGGATGGAAATGACACCTTCTGCATACATTCAAAAGCATTTTACAAAGTACAAACTGTCTGGTTTTTTGACCAAAAATGCATGAGAAACAAGTGGTCAGTCTCATCCAGGATGTTGTGGTTCCTCTAGACATGTTCATTGTCCTCAGGAATGATATCTGGGTGTTCAGTATCAGTAAGAAACTTATTATGAAGTGAATTTATTGTCATTTCCACGAACACTAAAATATCTTGTTTTGTGCAGCTCTTTCCCCTGCAAACACAAACACTTCTCACAAAAAACTATTGAAATGTTCACTAAAGCTGGTGAATTCAGCTTAAATGATTTGTTTTTTTTCATGCAGTTCTATACAGAAAATCAGTTATTAGGTCCAAATTCAGTTTTGTCTACAGAATTATATAAAATAAGATATAAATAGGAGTAACAAGATTGGGCTTCTTGGGAAGTGTCATTAAGTATATGGTCTACTTTGTTCTCTTTCAACCTAATTGTTCTCTTAGGTGGGATAAACCTCCCATTTTTATTGTAATATACCCCAACATCAATTAGCTTTTGCCTGTGGCTGTCATTCTTCTTTTCTATGTGTGCTCCCTGGATAGGTATTGGACTTGTGTCCTTAGGATTTAAAAACTTGCACTTGCAAATTTCTTTACTAAACCTATTCCCTGCCTGGTTTCCACTTTACCTTTGTGCTGCTCCTAAATTCCAGCCCTCTCCAAAAGGCCAGGCTACACATTACCTCCCTCCTTTCTTTCAGTCCCTGCTGTGTCCTTACAGAGTCTTCTGACTTAAAAAAAGTTCTTCTGGATGTATTGGTGTGATAGCTCTTCTTGTTACTCACAACATTCCACAGATCCACTGCAGCAGTCACTGAACAAACCTGCAGGAAAGTGCAGATCCTTCTCCTCACTTTGCTTTACAGTACTGGAAATACAGCAACAGAGATTTGATGCATGACAGAGCATCCAAAAAATGTTTGAAACACAAATTGAAGTAGCAACAAAGCAGTGAGACTACCATGCTTCAGAGTGTGCAAATACTGTGCAAATCTTAGCTTAATTTTCAGTGAAGTCAGTGCTGTGCTAAGGAGACTTTTGTCCCACAGCTCTGAAACATTGTCCTACTGCATTGGCAGGACCAGTGGCTGCACAGGAGGTTCCCTCTGAACATCAGAAAATGGTTTTTTGCTGTGAGGACAACCAAGATGTCACTCCCAGGTTGTCCAGAGAGGTTGTGGAGTCCTTGGAGATGGGTGAAAGCCATCTGGAGAGGGTCCTGGGCAGCCAGCTCTAGGTGGCCCTGCCCAAGCAGGGGGCTCTCACCTTACAATCTCCAGAAATTTTGTCCAGTCTCTAAACTCTGTGAAATCCTATGTGACCATTATCTAAGAGCCTTTTTTCCTTCCCCTGCTCCCTTGTACCAGGTGTCACCCCCTGCCAGAGCAGGGAGCAGGGCCTGCAGTGTGATGAAGATGGCCAGTACAGACCTTCCCAGCAGGACCCTGCCACCAAGAAATCCTTCTGTGTGGACAGCTCTGGGGCAGTCCTGGGCTGGACTGAAACAGAGGATCTCCTGACAGATGAGCAGTGCTTGGGTAAGTGGCAGAAGGGTATTTTGGATATGCTTTGACCCCACAGAGGTGAAACTTCCTTATGAAGAGACTAAGCACTCCAAAGCTGATTGGCATTCACTGTCCCATACTTGTGGCCTCTGCCTTAAGCCCCATTCCTCCTTAGTTTTGTATTTCTTGACTACACTGGGGAAGTTATTTCTGGTAAGGGGAGAGAAGCAGGTTTCCTGCACTCTTAGATGGCTGCCAGCTTTTGATGTGGGC
Organism: Serinus canaria; assembly: GCF_022539315.1. NCBI lineage: Eukaryota > Metazoa > Chordata > Aves > Passeriformes > Fringillidae > Serinus > Serinus canaria. Next base: position 143,663,469 of record NC_066315.1, read on the forward strand.
AGACCTTGTGCTCTCTGCTTGAAAACCCAAAAGAATAATGAGAGGGCTAATGAGATAGAAGCAGAATTATTAATTTCTTTTTAAAATTATCCCTCATCTGTGTATTCATGGGAAATAGAATATTTTCAGCAATGACCTCACAGACACAACATAACATCACCCTCTGGGCCCCTGCTGTAAGGTATCTGACTTGGGGAACACATCCTAGCAGGCTGGAGGAGGTTACTTCTGCTTGAATACAGCTGCAAAATGCTGGTTTTCAAGGATGAAAAACTTGAAAAACAGAGAAAGTCATCTATCAAACAGTCCCCAGACTGCCTGCAGTAAGGTCTAATTACACCTCTCAGCCTTAAAGCTTTTGCTTTTCCCCAGAAGTTCTTATGTGCTCATCATATGATTGGTATTGAATTTAATGGAATATTCTGTTTATAAACTGATGTCATGGTGTGCTTTGAATTAGACAATGTCTTATGACAAGTGTGGTCAGTGGAAGGAGTGTGAAAAGTAAAGTCCTCAGTTGTGAAGAGGTTGCAAAACTATCTCCAGTTAAAATAACTTTTCTTCCTGTGAGCATACTCAGAGACTGCTCACAGTTATGAATGTGAGGGGAAAGCCTCTGTTGCTCTCAGTCATGGGGTTGGGATGTTTCTCTGCAGAGAGGGGTCAGGATCTTAATTCTTCTGTTTCCATGAGCCTTTCTATTTGGGCATTTCTGACTCTGGGCAGGATGAAGCAGTTGTAGATATTTGTGCTTGGTTTTGTGGGTCATGATAGAAGATATCACTACAAATATTTGTGACCATTGAAAACTCATTTATGACTGTTTATAAGCACAGCAACAATGTGTCATGGAATCACAGAATGGCTTGGGTTGAAAGGGATCTTAAAGATCCTCTGCTTCCATGCCCCTGCCATGGGATAATGTGCTGTGCTCTCTCAGATGTACTGGTGCATCAAGCTGTGGGCACACTGTGACCAACCCCCTGGTAATAGAGGTAGCAGCAGCCTCAGAAGGGTGCTGGTGGCACTGTGTGTCCTCTCACCAGCCTGTAATCCTCTGCAGGGCACAGACAGGGCCAACCCTCTGGAGCCTGGATTAGATTCCTCACCCCATTTAGTGACCTCTGGGATTTGCATCTCTAGAGCCCATGAGCTTTTCCCAGTGTGTGAACAGTGCTGCTTGTCAGACTCCTCACACGTGGGCAGGTCCAGTGCAGAGGGAGCAGTAAAAGGGTTTGGTCAGTAAAGTGACAATCAGGTGTGAAAAGTGGAATGGAGGAGTAATAAAGCAGCATGTTAGGCATACTGTCTTGGATATAGCCTTGGGCCTGAAGACAGTGGGTGTGAGGAAGTTTTCTCTTTTCACAAACAGAATGGGACTTCTGGAGTACATTCCTTGAGCTTTTATTGCAGCATCAGCCTCATTACATGGTTGAGGCAATAGAAAGATGACAAAAGCTCACTTACTGCTAGCAACAGCTAAAGATTTCTTTGTTACAGAGCATTTTAAAAACTTTCTAGCCAATAGCATATCACCAAAGCTTATAGACAGTTGTTCTAGCCAGTCACTAAAAGCACATGTACACCTGCTTCACACAATATTAGCTTGTCTCCTTTCTGTTAACAATACACAATATTTCATTACTAAGCTTAAAATCTTCTACTGTCTTGCTAAGCATATTTTTCTGCAGTCTTAAGGTCTATCTTAGCCAAGCCTAAAACTCAAGCTATTGTTTCATGTCTTGCTTGCTGTACTATTGTAACATTTTCTACTTTCAGACTTTGCAGCTACAGCTAACTAGCTGTATTAGTTAGCTCTAGTAGAACTAGAGTTCTACTTTCTCTGCTCTTTCTGTGTCTGAGGCCTGCTTTCTGAAAATCTTCTTACCTTTACTATTTACCACAGCTGAGATCAGGCTGTTGTGTTTCTGGATTTCCTGTCTAACCAAGTGCTGCTGGAGCTGGCTCTTGTTTCTGTGACTGATGTGGAGAAAGTTGGTTCCCCCTTTGACTCAATAGTTGGTTCAGTGCCATTAACAAGTAATGAGAGATGGCAGGTCTGCTGCTGCAAGAAAAGCCTCACTGGAAAGTAAAATCCCAGCCCACTCCTGGCTAACTGGTTTTTAAAACATCTTGTGACACTTTTTATTTCAAAGCAGAAATTCTACCCTCACGCCAGCTGTCTCCTGAATTATCTGTGAGGTTATGGTGCATCATTTAATGAGCAAAGCTCTTTCCCCACAGAATTCTTCAAGCCTAATTTCTACCTAAAGTCTTTGTTTGCAGCATGGGAACTGATAATACTACTTGGTTGGGGTTTTTTGTTGTCTTTGTTTTAGTGCTCAGAAAATTTGAAAGTGTTCCTGCCTCCAACCTGATTTATGGATCAGAAGAAGCTCAAATTCTTCAGTCTCAGTCCTTTGGGGGAGACCTGCAAAGCACATATTTTCAGTGCATTTCAGGTGAGAAAACTGAGAAAAGCTGTAGAGGCAACACTAACAATTGTGGAAAATACTAATATTTTCATGTGAGTTTATTGTTAAGTTCCTGGATGAAATATATGTTCTGCAGTTTGGCACTAATCCTCTGCACAATATTTACAACTTTCGGTGACCTTGGTTCAGATGTGTTTTTCAAAAAGAAGTCTTCTGACTTTACATACTACTTCAGACAAGTCATCTGACTTTAAAGCCAGTTGATGTAGTTTGCAATACGAATAAGAACTGAGATTTAAACCAGGAAATATTCATCAGACTGTGCAGATGTGCAGATACAAGAAGAATTAGGTGTTCAGAACATATGAAAAGCCAGCTTTTACCTCTTCACAAATTACCTGACTGGCACATAAAATAGGAATAATCATCCTTGCTTACGTCAGAAGGGCATTATAAGGGTTCAGAGATATTCCTCTGCCAAGTCTTGCAGTTTATATACCATACTGCATCTGGGTTAAGTTGGTTCAGAATCACCTAAAACCCAGAGGAACCACCACACTGCTTTCAGTGCTTTGAGTCAGCCTCACCTTGTATCTCCTAAAGCTCAGGCTGTAAAAGGAGGCAGAGGGATATGTTCAAAGTAAAAACTCTCTGTAGTAACAGAGATGTCCAAAATTCTGACAAATCAGTGGCTTTGTGTCACATGCCACAGTTTAGGTGGAGCAATCACCTCTCATGCTTAGAACTGAACATGTGAAGCCTTTTATTACTAGAATGATTTTCTCATCCTATAGAACTCATCCTGGATCTATACTGTAAGATTTCTTGTACCTTCCTCTGAAAATGGAGATCTTCAAAAGCAAGACACTGAACTGAGAGAGCCTGAGAACAAACCTGGGGAGAAAATCATGACCCTTTGCCAACCAATCTGGTTCCATCTCTCTCATAGCTGTATTTTCTTTATAAGCTATGTAAACAAATGGCAGCACAACTACAAAATATCATTGCTGAAGTTCTCATTGAAGGATGAGGGTTAATCTTTCTCTCCCTAAGTCCCTGTAAGGTCAGATAGCTCAGCTTGCATTTCAGCTGATGTTTTGATCTAAGTTGGTTGACTTTATACTAAAGATTTGGAAAGTGTTTCACCTGGGCTAGGAGCAGAGTTGTGGGAGTAAGTTAATGGTGAATGTGTAAGGGCAGAAGGATCTTCAGCCCCTCCTAAATCTGGAAGGGATGGCTTTTTCTCCCTTACAGTGGCCAGGGGATTGCTGCAAGGGCAGCCAGCATGATTGAAGAGTTTGAAATATCATGTTTCCCTCCTTCCTATCACTCTGCTATTTGTCACAACCTCTTTGCCATGGGGTTACTGTATCAGGCAGATGTGATGTGCTGGTGAAGTGGTTCATGAGAGTCCTGCCTCAGGCAAAATTATCCAGCAGACTTTAAATATTTGGGTGTGTGGTCAGATCTGTCTCAGCTGTTTATATCATCAGGTGATGAACAACTTTCTGCATTAATTTAATTCAATTTAAAATTCTTAAATCTCTACTTAAGTAGTTGAGTACTAAAGTTCATTTGGCTAATAAAATTCATGTCTGATAGACATAAGGAAATCTACATAAGTAGCTGTAAGCAGTTGAATTTGTAGAACCATTTTGCATGTGAAGTGCTTGGAAACCTAAAATTTCCTTGCTGTTTTTCAGGCTGTGAGAGGGAAGATGCCTGTGGCTTTGCAGCTGTAACTCCTGCTGGTACTGAAGTGCTCTGTGAGTTATACAGTGCTGCTGAAACCAACTTCAACTGCACCACCTCTGGATTGGTAAGAATGATCATATTTAAAAATATATGTTTATCACAGTGCTGTGTGTTCAATATAAATAGACAAGATCACAGAAGAAAGGCAGGCTGTCACCTGACCCCTTGGACATTGCTCTTCCCCATGGCAGGGATAAATCCCTGCAAGCTGGTAAAGAAGCTACACCCAGATGTTTCCAAAACATCTGAATACCTCAGTGTTTGAAACATCACACAGCACTGTTGTCCCTAAAACATGCTGAGCACCTGCAGATAGGAGATCAGGTTAGTTTAAAAAGAGGGTTAATCTGGGTTGTCCAAACTAGAAGTAGCCAGGTTGGTAATCAGGCCACCAGAAACAATCCTACTTTCTGAGTCCCTTCCTCTAGCCCAGGCTTTGAACTGTGTGCTCTTTATCACTGTGCTATTTTCCTATTCATTACTTTAAACACCAATGTGGCATTGAGGAGCTGAGATCTCAGTTTGATAATGTAAAAATTGTCTGTATGAGAAGGAATAAAAAATGTCCCCGTGGAGTTGTGCTGTGATAACCTTTGTGTTGCTCATTGCTCCTCCTGAGTTTTTAAATAAAGAAAATGTATTTTAGTAGAGGAAATCCATCAGGTTGTATTTATTTTCTTGCCTGTTTTCTGTCTCAGGTGCAAGGTGTCTTGGGGAACCCTGCTGCCACTAGCATCAGTGGTCTCAGCTGCTTGCTGCGTGTCAGGAACCCAGAGGGAGATGCACTGATGGCCTTTTTGAAGAGAGGTAGCGGATGTGAATCCCATCTAAATCTGACTCTCGGTCCAAGCTGGTAGTTACTTCTGTAGAGGATCATGAGGAGCATCTTTGTTTAAGAAGACACAATACTTTAAAGAGATCAACATTTAGTGGCAGTCCAGAAGCTTCAGCAAATCTTTCTTTCATATCTTGTTCCCTAGAAATCAGGAATAATTTCGTAAGCCATTTTGATGCTTTTTGCCAGCAACTAGTCCCATAAAAGCTCAAAATCTAAATGACTTCTCTTAACTAATCAGTTTCTTATTTGAATACATAAGGCATTATTAATGACCAGCCTGTACATAATTTAATTTCACTTTACTTTTGATTGTGAATTGTTCTAGCAGTATACCAGCCAAGAAATAAACTGCTCTCCATTAATCCCAAAACCTTTCAGCTGAACTAATGAATGCATGAGACAAACTTTATTTATTTATTTATTTATGGCCTGAATGTGGCTGATAGCACCACATCCATTGTGTGTCCAGCTTTAATTGTCATGCCAAACTGGAAGCAAGATAACCAAATCTGCAGGGTTTGAGTCAACACTCTCTGGTTTTACCATGTTCTTGGTACTTCTATCCAAACCTCTGAGGCACTATTTATTAATATTAATAAAAATAGAAGATCTAAGTCTCACCCAAAAATAAGTCAAGTCCCCTGAGCTAGTTGTGATTGGTATAATCTTTTAAAGACCAGATCTATTCTAGTTTTCTAAATCCAAAATTCTATGAATGATGTCCTCCTAGTTAGCAGAAGTCTTAATTGCAGATGCAGTTATGCTGGCCAAATGACATATTTTACTTTTAAAATGAGATAAATTTGTTTTGTTTTTATCTGGGAGTGTAACTGAGTGCTTGAGGGTGGAATATTACCAATCTTACTGCATAGATCAGTTTAGGAGCTCTTTGCTGGCAGTGCATTACAACCAGCTACTCAGGAATAATGGCACCACATCATTTGATGATCTTATCTTGCTTCTGAAACTCAAAATCCAGAAAAAGACTTTTAAAACTGAGTTATGATCATAAAACTTTCAACCAGCTCCAGTCTGCAGGCAATTCAAACACATTCCTTGAGCTCCTTTCCTTTTCTGTCTCCCCAGGACAGGAATTCAGTTCCTCTGGACTGAAGACCTTTGAGAGGACTGGCTTCCAGAACGTTCTGTCGGGCGTGTACCGCTCCCTGGTGCTCCCAGCAGCCAGCACATCCCAGACTGATGCTGGGCTGCTCTGCAGGCAGGAGTGCAGCCAGGACTCCTGCTGTGATGGGTTCATCCTGAGCCACCTCCTGCTGGATGCAGGTACTGCCTGCCTGCCCAGGAAAGAGTCCTGCAGCAGGAAACCAGGGCTAAATGAGTAGGAGTCATTGTTGGACACAGTACACCTTTATATCATACCTGTGTGAGCAGCCTTTCTCTACATCACTAACTTTTCCTTGGTGTTGGGAAGGTTTGAGTAATGCCCAAGACCTGAGGTAGCAACCTGCTCTTGGAACAAAATGGGCATCTTGAAGGGAAAAGCCTGACAGAGTTCCAGCAGTGTTTGGGCAATGCTCTTGGGAGCCTGGTGTGACTCTGTGCAGGGCCAGGAATTGGACTCAGGGATCCTTGTGGGTCTCTTCCAACTCAACCTGTTCTCTGTGTGTGTGACATCTCCATCTGGATGAGACAAATTGTTCTGAAAACACCTCTCTTCATACATAGATAGCTTGGTTACCAGAAGTTGGTGCTTTTCAGCTGATGCAGGCACTAAGAAGGTGCCTCCAGACAGAGTTCTTGTGGTGCAAATAAAAATCAGCTTCCTTTTAAAAGCAGGATAAAAAGGATGCTTGACAGAATTATGTTAATATTATTGCACATAGAAATGCAAAAATCTCCCAGGTCTGGATGTCTGTCCAGGAGAGCAAGTGGTAGTGGGATGGATGGAGTCTGGCAGAGGTGGGACTTTGGCACAACCAGATTTTTGCCAACAAGTTCAAGCACTTTATGCCAGTGCTTAATTTTTGCAGTTTAGTTTCAAGCTCACATAGTATAGACTTTCCTCCTGGAGATGCATTTCCTGTAGGAAATGTGAAGTTTTAAAAGGCATGCCTCAAGGATTTAAAGACAATTTCTATCAGCAGCCAGGAGTTGGACTTGATTCTTGTGTGTCTCTTCCAACTCAGGATATTCTATGATTCTGTGAAATCCAGGCATGTGCTAGTGGCTGATATGTGACAAGCACTTCTCCAGTTTGGACTGGAAACTGATCCTAGATTTAAGAAAATCTGTGAAAATCTGTCACAAATTAACTGTGAAAGTTTTCAAGAAAATATTTCCAGAAAATTATTCTCTGTTTTGGCATCTCTTTTTTTCTTTCTTTTTCTTTTTTTGCATCACAGAATTCTAGATGATCTTGTAAAGTCCATTTCTCTATACACTTACAATCAAATTTTGGGTTCTCTCTACTACTGAGTGTAGAAGGTGAATATCTCTTTGGTTGGGGTGACTACTTGGATCAGTTCTATAGGTAAATGCATTAGTTGGACTGGCATTTTGCTTAAAAAGAAAGAAAAAAGAAGGAAAAGGTAACATGTTCAATATCTTTTGTACCCAGTCCATAAAAACAAACTAGAGAGGGCATTTTAAAGCCTTAGAAATGCCTGAACTGTGATACCAAGTGCAGAGCAAGAACTGAGTATTGTCTAGAAGTTATGGTAACAGATTGATGCCAGAACATGTGGCCTTAAACACTTTGGTCCCCCAGCTGACATCACAGTGCTGGGGGCACTCAAGCCTGGGATCACTGAAATCAGGCACCAGTTCAGGAAACCATGGCAGTAAGAATATGTCAGTGCTTTATTTTCAGTTCAAAACCTGAGATTTTAGGACCACCAAAGGACTGGATGTGTCTCTGTGGTGCTAAGAAGTGCTGAGAACATTGTTGGGTATGATCAGATAACAGTAATATTTTATTAGGTGATAATAGTATGTGCCTGAAATCCCTAAAAAGCAGGCTATAAATGTTTAGTTTGGGTATAAGTAGCTAACCTTAGCACTCAAATTTGAACATATGATTCTAATTTGCTTATTTAGTTTTTTGGGAGTTTTTTGGGTATTAATACTGAAGGGTACCTCTCAGTGACACAGGTTCATTTGGAGCTTAGAGGAAGTATTGGAGGGCTTGGGTAGGTGCAAAGCCTCAGTGCAGTGATGCTGCTTTGTCTTTTCCTGCCCCCAGGTACCATTCTGTGCAGTTTGCTGAGCTCCCCAGATGTGCTGATCTGCAATGCCAAAGGCTGGAGTCCAGCACCAACCTCAGCCATAGGGGAGGTGTGTAAAGGTGTGAGCTATGATGAGGAGGAGAAGAGGTTTTCCTTCACCCTGGGAGGACAAGTGTTCAGTGGAAGTAAGTGAATTACTTCAATTTACATCAATTCTCCTTAACTGTTGTTTAGACACTGTCTTATTCACCAGCCTGCCCTTGTTCTCCAATGCTTTTTTCAAGTAAATCCATCTCACAAGAGAATCAGAATTCTCTGGCTGGATGTATTGCTGGATAGATGGACCTCTCACATTTTGCCACAAGAATTTTGATGAGACTATGTTTAATATGTCACTCTGTAATACCTACAGCATTTAATTCAGGCAGATTCAAGCCAATAATCTGAAAGAAAGGTAAAGTCTGTAGCAAAGATAAAAAGGGAGATGTTCAGACCTACATGGCAGAAGCAATGATAGGAAACTGAGTAAAGTTTGGCACCCTGGATCCAGACTAGCCCCTTGACACCTAGGACCTTCTTCCTTAGACTTTTGTTTTGTAATGATGGTGATGCATAGTTAAGTGATGTGTTTTCTATGCAATTTCTGAGCATTGAAAAAACATGGTTAATTTAAACAGCTGTTCTAACATAACTTTTTCATTATTAGCTTCTCAGTTGATGGAAGAGGCAGAAAGAAATTTCACTACCTTTCAGGAAATTTACCTGTGGAGAGGTAAGTTATCTCACAGAATTTCTTACAAAAGCTTATGATGAACTGGAGGGTGTGGCAGATGTCAGTTCTATAATGGAAATGGCATTGTCACTTCATTTCAAGCTATCCAAATTAAGACACAACTCAGAAGCCTATTTGGGCAGGGATGTGTACTCTGCAGTAATTCTTCTACTGCCAGTTTAATGAAATTTGGGTAAAATCTTCTGTCTGAGGACATAATTTACAACTTTTAGTACCCTTGGAAACAGTATTATGAAGACACCTGCCTTTGTCCCATTAGTGTCCAAGTACCATAATAATTTGGTATTTTATGCCTAATTACAGGGGTTATGTTTATTTGAGAATAGTTGTATTTTTTTCTTTCTGAATCTCACCATGTACACGGCAGGACTTGCACACATGATTTGTAATAATAATTTGTGCTTTGTAAGTGCACAAAGCCTTCAGAGGGCTGTTGCTGAATACAGAGTGGCTGTGAATATGGTATTTTTGTCATCCCAACAATGCATTTTGGTTTAGGTGTTCCCCAGAGCTATACAGAGATGGTTTTACTCATTCTTGATTCAACATTTGGAGGAACTACCAAAGGAATTTTCCTAAGTGGTGCACTTTATATATTTGTTCAGTTTTGGGAGTTCAGGATTATTTTGTCTTGTGAAAGAAAGATAAAGTGAATTACTCTGCTCTTTGATTTCTGTTTCATTCCAGACTCTGATATGGCCACCCGGATGAAAACCTCTCTGTGTGAGGCTGCTGCTTTGGAGACAAAGGATGATTTGGTGTTATCAGGTATTAGAGCAATAGCAGACAGAGCAGGCAGCAGAAGAGGGAGCAGGGAGGTGGTGCAGAATTTAACCAGAAAATATCATATAATGCTATATATATATGTTCATTATGATATAGGTATTGTAAAGTCCAGAGGATTTCCCTGAAGCAGGATGTCTGATACAGGTTTTGAGGAAGATGTTCAACATGTAGGCCTGGCTTTATGATTCTTACCTTGTCAGGACAGGCTGCAAATTAAAGTGTTAAAATGTTTGATGTGAAACTTGTTCTTTCAGACTTACTGAGCTGAGGAAGTACAGGAAATATCATTTGACTGAGAAAAATATTTCACATAAGCCCAGGAATGAAATCCTTGGCCTGGATACCTGGGCATCTTTACTGCTACTGACAGTATGATTGTAAATACACGGCATGGAGAAACCCAGGATGAAATGCAATCACAAGTGTTTCTTCCATGCATGATGACAGTGAGGGACTTGTGAACTTTTCTTAGCTCCTTTGTTATTCCAGGGTTTGCTCTTTGTTTTATGAAGTCATGTATAGGTCCAAAATAATTTGTAGGAGTTACTGCAATTCATTTGGGCCTTCAGAATCATAATCCTAAGAGAAACTGAGTAGTGGAGTTTGCTGAGAGCACCTTGATTTCTTTTTAATGAATTATAATCTTTGCTGAGGAGTCTTGATGAATGTCTGAGCACATGATTTAATATGTGCAAAATCTTAAAGGGAAGTGAATTGCTTGTGGTATTGGAAAGGAATGTAAACTAAACTAATTAAAAACCTAAAAAACACCCATTAACCTAGCAGAGCTCCTATACAGTTAGGGGTTTTTTTAAAGTCTAGACTTAAAAAGTGAGAGAAAAAAATGCACTTACTATGGTGGTTGAAATTTCTTGCACTTTACCTGCCAAGGCATGAGTGCAGCCCTCAGGGTTCTCCATTTACCTTGCTGGGGCTGATGATATCATTAAAACCTGCAGTTATGCAAGGAATGCAGTTTTTACCTCCATCCTTAAATCTTAGTCTTGGCACCAGCTGTTCAAGAGAAACCGAAGGTTGAAGTTATGACTTGAGAGGTAACAGGAATTATAGGTTACCTTTTTTGGGAAGTCATGAATGCATCTGGGAAAATGTCTACAGAGCTGTTATCACTTGATAAACATTTGTAAAACACAGGGTAACATATCTTTTCCAGTTTCTTTTTTTAGTTTCTGATAAAAAATTCAAAGCTACAGTGCATTTTCAGCATTTCAGTCAGTCGGTGCTTCAGCACTTGACAGAATCATCAGCATTTCTTTACTTCTTGTTTTCATTATGGTCTGATTATTTCACTGCATGTAAGATTAAATAATAACAATGTCTCACAATGTTGGAACTGGGTATGAGATCTGCTGATGATATTTGATAAATAAGAAAGTGTTTATGAAGAAATTTTTAAGAGATCAGAGAAGAATGTCCATTTCTTTTTATACTGGACCCTTCTTTAAGGGGATGAATTTGGGAACCAGAAAATAGCTGTGATTGATTGTTTCAGAGGGAGCTCAGGAGAAATAAATCACTGCATACATGTCTAAAGGTCACAAGCAGGTGACAGGAATGTGTTATTTAATGTGGTCTATGGGAGCATAAATTCAGATAAATTAGCTCAAATGACTGAAATAGGTATTAAGCTTGTCAAGAAAACTTTTAAGACTGAGAGGTGTAAAAGCCTCTCAAGGGAATATAAGGAAACTGCTCTATTTTGATTAACAAAACATCAATTAAGGAATTACAAACACCCTTTGAATCCTCATACTTCACTGTTAGGATATTTGTTGCATGACAGAGTAGAGCAAACCCTCCAATTTCTAGGAACAGGAATTTTCATCTAGTTTTTGGGTGTTGGAAATAGTCTGGCAGTGCTATTTTGTGCAGCTCAGTGAGGAGGCACTGCCTACAGGAGAGGCACTGCGTGGACAATTCTGTTATTAAAAGCAAGCTTTGGTATATTCTAACCCTAGAAAATGATTGCAGCTGTTTACTGAGAAAGGCAGAATTTTATATATAAATAAATTTAATTCATTCCAGAACACATTAATTTTTTGGGGATTCTTTGTTTGTTTGTATCTCAGATTCCACAAAGGATCTTTTCTACCTAATGGACAACAGCCAGATACAAAGTGACCAGAACTACTCCCTCCCTTACCAGCAGTATTGGGTCTTCAGGCAGAAGTACTCAGCTGAGGAAGCTCTGCTTTGGTGTCTCACACGTAAGGCATCATGGAGGCTGTTATTCTGTAGGGGATAATAACTAACTAAAATCTTTTAACAGGTGTTATTATAATGATGAATAGAAACTTTAGACTTGGAGATATTTTTTTTATTCAATTTTCATGGAAATTGCCAGTGGGGCCACCTTTTTATTCCTTACAGTCTTTGCTTGCCATGGCAGAAAGGATGCCCATAATTCACCATCAGGGTGCCCCTGTCATGGGCAGAAGTCAAAGGTACAGCTTGGGCAATGCCCTGCTGTTCTTGAAGTGCACCACTCCAAATAGGGAGGTGGAATAGTGGTAAAAGAAGGTAAAATGCAGATAATTTGGGTTAGTGATAAATTACATTTTAATGCAGTAAATGGAGAAGAGTTTCTAGCTCTATCAGGACGTCAGAACTAAGAGTACTAAACAGTGCACAGACAGCACTGTAAGAGGTCAGTAGAGCTGTTCCTGTTTAAAATCAAGCATTGACACACATGTTTACAGGAGCTATTGACTGGTAATTGAGAAATGGGTTTGACAGCTTTGGTTCTTTTCTGAAGGTGTGCTCTTACCCTGGTACAAACTTCAGAACAAATTGCTATGAGCAAATGTCTTGAACAGTTGGTTCTAGGAAAGTTGTGTTCAATTTTGTGTGATGCTTGAATGCATCAGAAATATTTTTTGTAAAAAGTTACTAAGACATAGACATTATTGTCCTTTTTATTTGTTAGAGACCATGATGATGCAGAGTTCTCTTATGATTATACAATTTATATGTCAGTTTACTAAAAAAGAAAGAGATATTTATGAATTAAAATATTAAAGAGAGACCAGTGCACTGGAGAAATACTTGTCACAGCTGGGGAATTTATCTTCCCAATTAGCTGTGCTGGAGCTCCTTTACTGTGCTCTCCAGGTAGACCTGCTCTTCAGTGCCACTGGCACTGGGGACAGAAAGTGTCCCTCTTTCTCTTTCATTTTTAATTAGTTAAATTAATTAATTTGCAGATTAGTAGGATAATATTGAAATTCACCCTTTTAGTTGTTTGCTGATGGATAGCTTTGCTCTGAAAACATGAAGGAGAGCAGAGAGGGAAAGGAACTCTCATGTGTGTAACTGTTCATGGCTTTGCTTCCCAGGTTGTGCCCAAGAGGAAGAGTTCTGTCGAATGGCAGATCTGCATAGTGCCACAGACAAATACTTTGTGTGTACCCTCTACCCAGAGGCACAGATTTGTGACAGCAGCATCAACCAAATACCAGGAAACTGTGCAACTGTGCTACCCTGGCAACCACAGACACTGTACCATAAAATAGGCAAGTTTTGATGTATAATGTCTGCTCTAACCCTGGGAATGCAAGCCATTGTTTTGACTCTTGGTTCTGAGATAAAAGTCTGCATGTATAAATGAGTCTTGGGATGTGATGGTGCAAGGGAAGGTCAGGCTGTCTGGGATATGGTTTTTCATTTTCAGTTCAAAATGGAAAGATATCAACCATGAATTTCACTCTGTCCACCTCAGCCATTCCCAAGTCAGAGAGGCCAAGTGGATCTCATATTTGTATAGCAGATTTTAGCCCTTTTTATAATATGAGTGAAATAGAAATGTCATTGGAATGTCATAATCTACTATTAAATTTCTATGGTAGCTAAATAATGTAAAAATTGAAAGCAGTGAGTGTAGTTTTTATTTTGTTTTAAGTATTTTTAGCAAATGCAGAGCTGTAGATGTGAATTTTAACCTTTGCTCTTTGAATACCTGAGAAGTTCAATCTTTTTCTCATAGGGCACATGTAAGGAAGCTGGTCAAACAAGCCTGTTTTCACTGTACAGGAACTTGTAATTTTGCTGTGACAAATGTAAAGGTCCACTGAACTGAGCTATTCAGTCATGTCATTTTGGGGAGCCCAAAGGGCAGCATGGGCTGAATAATGCATGAGCACACTGGAGTCTTCCAGTCTGGAGCTGTATCCCAGTTTAAGGCCTTGTGGAAGAAGTTGCATCAATACAGGTCTCAGAAACAAAAGGCCTGGCTGGAAGTCTTTCCTTGGTGATGTAATTTGCTAAGCTTTCAGAGTCTTTGATTGGTGAATTTTTGTTCATCTTCAGGTTTAACAATCAAAATTTTCCGTGATAGCATAAATTTATCTTTTAATCAATCAGAGCTCAGCATAAAAGCACACACTGGACCCCTACCATTTGATTACTTGGCCAGTATTTGTATATGACAAAGTTAAATGGATTATTCCAATTTTGTTTTTCTTTTTCCTTCCAGTGACTCTTAAAAGTTCTGTGAAGAGCTTCTACACACGTGTACCATTCCAGAAAGTAACAGAAGTCTCAGTGAGGAATAAGACTGACATGAGCAGAAAAGCTGTTTCAGATGGGTAGGACATGAATGTTCCTTTATTCTCCTTGGAATTTTAACCATGTCTGGAATTCCAAGGCTGTGTATGCAGATACAGGAAATCAGATTTATTGATCCAAGAATTTCATTTTTTGAGAATATTTAATGAAGAAAAGATAAAATATGGTTTAAAGGAGATTTATAATCGAGTTATAAAAATATAATTATTAATTATAGACATGAAAATTGTTACTTATAATGCTACTAATTACCAGTTTGTCTGTTAAGTCTCTTACCAGTAATACACCAAATCAATTTAGGGTGATGTTTTTAGGGCGGATATCAAAATAATCATCTAAATTAATAGATGAAGTCTAAGTATAGTAATCAAGCATAATTTCATCTACATATGGAAAACGTATGGAAGAGTTTGTGTATACTGGTTCTTCAGCCAGATTGTGAAAGGCATCTCTACAGGTTCTCAGTGTCTAGTGACAGCTTGGATGATGTTTTTCCTTTCCCAGGTTTTTTGAGTGTGAGCGTTGGTGTGATGCTGACCCCTGTTGCACAGGATTTGGCTTTTTTAATGACTCACAGCTGTCAGGTATTTCCCCCCTGTTTTTGTTTTTAAAATAACTTCAGTCTTTCTTCAATATTTACATTTTACCCTTTTGCTCTGCAGTGCACTTTAAAAGCCCTTTCAGATTTTGTGCACCTCTCTTCAGCACCTTTTTGGATAACCATAACTATTTCTAGAGTTCAGCCTAATGACACATTCCACATTTCAGAAATTAAGACAACTTCATGAGAATGAGTCCTTAACAGGCTGCAATTCCAATAGCATAAAATTCAAACTGATAAAACTCCAGTTTTTTCTCATTCCTCCACCTCTCTTCAAATGTGTTGCTTGATTTCTTTTAGTTTTTCTTTTCTCCTTTTATGTTGTTTCAGTTTTTAAAGCCTAAAGGACTTTGAAACCTAAATGTTATTGAAATTTTGTGCATGCAAGCATATAATGTCTGTGGATATACTGGGGCAGTTTAGCCTTTTGGCTTGCTTGGTTGTCTGACCTTCTCTGCTCCCAAATTTTAGTCTTTTGCTTGAGGAAGAAAGTCTTCAGCTGGTGTTTGAAATTGGATACCACCCAGCTCAAAGTCAATGAAAAGGATTTTAATATGTTATTGCAAATTCAGATTTGGGCCACTGAAATGTGTAACTTTGTTTTTGGTGGTCATGTGCTAATCAGCTCTCCCTGAGGTCATTAAATGGGTTGGCTTTATGATGTATTTCAGAATTTGAAATGCTTCAGAAATACATATTTTTGATTATTTTTTTTGTTGAGCAGGCAAAGTTTTCACTTGGTCAAAAGTGAGTGGCTTAGAAAATTAATCCAGTGTATTTTAGATAAGAATTAATATGAAAATAAAAAATAATTGATAGTTTTCATGCCTCCCTATGATCACATGAAATTTGAAGTCTTAACTAAAAATGACTTTGAGTTTCTTAAAATACTTCTAAAATAAATAAAAAATGTTAAGGCGCCCAACATGCAAAATGGACTAATTTTTAGTTTATCTGATTAATACTTAATATCTATGACATTTCAGACATCCAGTCTTGGCACTCATATAGTCAAGATAATTAGTAGTGATTTTAACATGAGCTGAAATCTTCAATGAAACTGTGTTGCAAACCCTCCATATTTTTCAGGAACAAAATTATGTACACTGGGGCTTTGAAAGAATTTTTATTTTGATGCAAGTAGGGGACATGTTTCAACATACATGCAGATTTTAAATTGCATTACCATGAAAGGGCTCCTTGCTCAGACTTATGACCTTTGCTCAGTGAAATTCTCTATGACTTTGATTATAATGGATTTTAATGCTGGTACTCACCTTCCCTCACAATGAATTCAGTGGGATGGTTCAGCACTAGTTTCAATCACTTGGCTCATTTCAGGTATTTCCTTTCCTTTGATTTCTAAGTCAGTTGAATTTCACTTAACACTCAGTGGAGCCATGATGTGTTCTTTTTCCTCACAACACTATCTAGAAAAGGAAAACCTTCCTCCTTATTTCTATAACCACGTGCATCCTTGGCAGGTGGGACGATCGTGTGCGTGACTCTGAACAGCCTTGGAATCCAGACCTGTGCTGAGGAAACAAGAAGTGCTTGGCACATTTCAAACTGCACTTCACCAGATGCTGAAGTCAAAATACACCCATTTGGCTGGTATCAAAAGCCTGGTAAGTGATGCAGGACACATGACCTTTCTAATGGATTTCTGCACATTGAAATTTATTATTTGGCTTCAGTGTGTAAAAATTCCAGCTTCCAGCTGTAGGACCCATTTGCGAGGACCTCAAGCAAACAAGGCAAACAAGTATGTGCAAAGGAAAGAAAGGTGCAATTTAATGTCCATTTTAATAGAAAAGGAATAGCAATACCTCAAAGATGCATAATTTAATTTCTTATATTCTATCAGAAACTTTTGGCCAATGTCAGAATTCAAATATATTTTGCCTCACTGCATGGTCCTGATCTGGAAATCATTCTTTGTTTCTCATTCCTGGGCTTATGGTTTTACCATCCATGAGGATGCATAACCTCAAAAGGTTTGGATTTGCTACAGAATTTAAAATTCCCTTCTGGTTGTTTTGGTAAAGAAAGGACCAAGACCAAATTCCAAAGCAGACCTATGTTTTTCAAGCAGCAAGAAGCCATAAGGTGTTTAAACAGAAGAGCAGTTATGAGATGTATTGTTTCCTGGGGAGGAGTCAAAAACACTCCTAGTCAAGATGGATGTTAGTTTCTGTGGAGAAACAAAAGCTTCATTGCTTTGTTAAAAACTTTAAATGGGTTTCCCGTTTGTCACACTCCTTTTGGGCAGGTCTAGTTCTACTTTGTTAAGCTCTGATTTCATATGACTGAAAGAAAAAGGAAAACAATTGCCCACCTGAGTTTGTCTCACTTTATGGGAGGATAGCCTGTTTCTTGGTCACACAGACACAACTCCTGAGCAGAGAGCCCCCACGGGGGCAGGTCTGGTGATGTTGATAGAATCAGAGAAAATTTTTGAATAAGGAATACTTTTTTCTGCTTTTATGCTGGATAATACCCCTAGATCTTGCAGAGTAGAGAAGGGCTGATAGCAGAGAGGGGGAGCACAGAGCATGGATCTAAAATGTTCAGAAAACATGAGAGAAAGATAATTCAGTTAAAGCTGTGTAGAGATAGATCAGATATGGTGAGAATACCTTGTATTTAACAGTATTGATAAATAAAACCTTCTTTCACACTCTTAAGTGTCTGAAATGTGAACTCAATCTTGAGCTTTTCAAGCCTTGCACTGTCCCTATGCCCACAAAATGATCCATGTCCTCTTGTGGGGCAGCCCTTGTTAAAGGCAAGAGACAGCACAGAAACATTTTGGAAGCTGGGAAGGGGTGGGCTGAGGGTCTGGCACTGAGAGGGAGGGAACAGCACCCTGATAAAGCAATGGCAGCATCCTGGTGGCAGGGAGAGTTGAGATGCAGACAGGGGTAAGAGTGAAGAAAAGAAAATTGGAGCGAAGAGGGACAGCAGAGGTGTAGATACACTTCTATTTCTTGGAATTGTTTTCCTCTTGTTGGCAAAGAACCAACAGAAAATAAAGGCTGTTTCTCATGTGCCAGACAGAGGGATGATGAAGAGGAGCCCTGGTGTATGCAAAGTAGGGAATGTTAAGAGAGACAGTGGCATTTCCTTATGCATTGAGGGAGCTACAGATGTGTTTCCACCATAACGCACAACAGGGCACAGATGTTTATGCAAATGGTGATATATTTACAGACAAAAATTTGTATCAGTTCTGCTGGTGTGTTGAAGGCATGAGAACCAGGAAAAGGAACAAAAATGTTCTGAAGCTAAAAAGGAAAATGAGTAAAATCTGAAGGAGTGATTTACTGTAGGCAGTGGGATATTAGCATGATGCAGGGTCTGTGGCTGTATTCCATAGTTTGGTTTGAGGAAGGTACTTCTGTCTCTGTTTCATAACAGGCTAAGTTGATGTGTGATCTGTTTGCTGCACAGCCCTGTTCAGGAGTTATTTGATTTTGTACAGTCAGAGCTCCAGCTGAAGTGAAAAGGAACATAGAGCAGCATTTTAAAGACTTTTGGATAGGCCCAATCCTTCACTGCTGTGAATGGGAAAAGCTCTGAGTTTTTAAAAATATCTATTGGTTACATGCGTGGGAAATACATACTGGAAGAAGTTAACAGAAAATCTGATCTGTCTTCATTTTCTGTAGGGATGGTCATTTATTATGTCTTAGTGGAGAATTTATGACTGGTTTGACTAGCCAAAGTGTTCTACAAAATGTGAATGCACAGGGAAAGCTTCATTTTTATTATTTGTGATTACAATTTTTTTATGGGAAGTATTAGCAAATGAGAAGTTTTTTGTATGGAAATGAATATGAAGTTTTGTGTTTGATGAATTCTTATTTGAACTTCAATTTGGAAAGGGTTGTGCTAGAAACTGCCTTATTTCTAATTCATATTTCTGAGAAGTTCCAGTTTGCTGGAGGCAGAGAGAATCTCATGTCTATCCTGGTACACAAACCCGAAGAGGGATATTAAAAAAAACAGAGGAATACTGAAATTAGTTGTTTATAACTGCATCTCAAAAAGCATATGTAGAAATGTTTTTAATACAGAAATTTAGGAAAGTCTGGTTTCATGTGCAAGCTCAAAAAGATTAGATAGCAAAGCAGCCTTGTATCCTTACTCTTGGTGTTTTTGGAGAGAAGATGCATCATCCAGGTTTGAGAAGTAATGCTGGAAATATTATCAATTGCATTTTAAACCTTTAAGTATTATTGTTTTCAATTGTGTTGTTGTTTTTCTGCTTTTAGCTGACTTGAAGAGCACCATTCCCAACCTGTGTCCACCTGTTGATTTACCTTTCAGGCCAGAAAGTGGTAAGTGTATTTATGAATTGAACAGAAACAAAATCAAGCACCTCCGCCCCACTTCCCCCACCAAAAAAACCAACCCATAAAAATCCCTCCATCCTCTATTTTGTTCATGTTGCTGAAAAATTGCACTATAATGAAAGTATTCCCCATTTAGATCACTCATTTAGGTGCTTACTCATTTTCATTAATTGTGTATTATTTAAAAGAAAGACCTGTCATGTCCACAGTGCTGACCTAAATTCTCACACTTGCTGCCATATGAGACAAAATATTTGACAGGACTGATGAAAAAAATTTATTTAGGAGTGTGGGTGTTGCTTCACTTTCCATAAATCTTATGGCACTCACATGTGTTATTTTAAAAGTGGGTGGATCTTCTTAGTAAATGAAACTTAGCTGCTCTCTTTCAGGGCTTTGTGTCTACTGACCCCTAAAAATATATGCAAATTGTCAGCAGCTACAGGCTTCCCTGAAGTGTCCTTTCCAGAAATACACTGCATAGCTGCAAAATGCTGTGTGTAACAGAAAGGAAGAGAATGGACTGCGTATTAGAAAACTCAATTTAAACCTCCAGTTATACGGAAATTGAGAAGTCACTTCCATCTCTGCCTTTGATTTTCTGTTTGATTTGAACAAATATTTAATCTGTTTGAGTCTTTAAACCTTATGCAACTGAGCATGCAGGAGACTTGATATTTACAAAGAATTTTCAATACTCAGTTCAGAATTTATTAATTCATTATGATTTGTCTTATCCTGATATCCATAATCACTAGTCATGATCAAGTTTGGTCTATTTTTTAGTAGAATTTGTGCTTTTTAAATGATCATTTTAATGCAATAGAAGGAAAACTCCTGTCTTTGTTTGTGAGCAGTAATAATTTTTGTGTGAAACACTTTGAGGAGGTGGTGTAGTGGAAGGGTAGGCCTGGTGTGTAGGTCGGGCAGTTCAACTCCTTTGCAAACTGTTTTTCCCATGGGATGTGGAAAACAGCTTCACTAAAGCTTTCTTCCTCCCAGAGTGAAGCTTGGTAGTAATTTTGTAATTTTCCTTTTATGTTTTTCTTGCTTGCTTAAATCTAGGAAAACAGTGCCCGAAGCAGCACTTAAGAAAATCAGGAAATTAGGTCTTTCTGCAGTTTGCTTTTGACTCTAAAGCTGCCCAGAGCAGCAGCCCTGGCAAGTGAGGTGCTCATCCTTTTTAACAACCCTGATCTATCGCACCCATTTCCAGGCCATCTTTCCAAATGCAGAGCAACTCAGGATATCACTGGTTTGCAGGGATCTGGTTGAGCAGCCCAAGCCAGCAGAGCTTCCCACAAGGATGCAGGATTCTGGCTTAAAGTGTTTGTCCTGGGGACTGATGGTGGTTAAGAGAAGTCACTCAACTACAGAGCACAACAAGGCTGGAAGTCAAATTAGCACTGATTTCCTGGATATTTTGGGGCTCTGACACCACGGGAGCAACACACTCAAAATGCACCTGGACACCATCTGTCCTTATGTTCTGCCTCATTTTAATAGTAAAAGTACCAGACTGCTTATTTTGGTCAGATTATTAACTGGGCTGTGTTGTCAGAGGTTTTAGAAAATTTTCAAAAACATTGTTTCCAAACACTTTATGGTTGTATGTTATATTAATATGTGCCATAGAAGACTAGTTGTTTTAGAGCTGGGCATCACACAAAAGCTAGCATTTCCTGAATTTTGTACATTGTGGTAATGCTTGTACATGGGGATAAAAAATTACTGTGGCTGCTCTGTGGTAGCCAGATGGTGAATGTGAGAAAATGTCACTGATTAAAGGGCACTGCCATGAGTAGATATGTGTGTGTGTGAATGGAAGTGTATCTGTACTTACAAAAAACAGAAATTTTTCCATCGAAAGATCAGAAAAATACTTAAATTTGCATGCTTTGCCAGAAGGCTCTGTGAAGTTGTGAATTAATGTTATGTACAATCTAGAGCCTGAGTTAACTGGAGCTCTATTGAGGCTTCCATTTCATTGAAAGTTAATGCACTGACTGACCCATTTCTGAGTCAGCCAGTTTGCAGTGCTCAGGACAGAGTGCCCAGCACTTTGCTTCCTCCCATTTGCAGCCAGGATGCTGCTCCATTCAAAATCTGTGGTGTTTGCAGCCCCAATGTGCTGTGAAGATACCCAGATGAGCAGACTTATTTTCAGAATGGTGGGAAGTAGATACTTTGCCTATTTTACTCATTGTTCTTCTCAACAGAGAGGGTGGAGGCACTGTAGGACCATTAAACGACAGAAAGAGCTCAACAGGTTTTTATAAGCATATGGATAGCAAAAGGCAGGGTAGGGAAAGTGTGGGGCTGCTGAATGGGGCAGGAGACCTGATGAGAAAGGAGATGGAAAAGGACAAGGTGCCTTTTCACCTCAGTCTTTCCTGGCAAGTCCAGCCTTCAGGATATTCAGACCAGGGGGAAGACTGCAGCAAGGAAGTTTTAGCCTTAGAGAAGGAGGATCAGGTCAGGGACCAAGCTGGACATAGAAATCCAGGGATGCAGAGGGAGCTGGTAAATGTCATTCTAAGGCCACTCTCAAATACCTTTGAAGGTGATGGGGGAGATGTTTATTTTCCTTCTGTTCCCTGGTCTGGGCTTCTGAAGAAGTTCCTCAGCAGTAATCATCATAAAATGTCTAGACCTTTGAATCTTTGTTGCCTTTACGGCGTGGTGACCTGGTTCCGAGTGTCCGGCACGGTGACCCAAAAGCCGACAGGGTCACTCGGTCCAATGCTACATACACCAATGTGGTGGACCGCAAAATGGCGTTTATTGAAGGGTCTCAAGGGTATTTATGGCTTGGGCAGTCTGTGTCACTTCCCTTGCTCGTGTCCGGCTGGGTGCGGCCAGGTATGGAGCAATGGTCAGACTGCAGGGTGAGGAGGGGGGTTCCTGTCTCCCCGTACAGCCCGAGATCTTCCGCACGCCTGATCCCTAACTCTCCACAATCTTCAATGACAAAAATCATTTTCAAGGGCAACTTCTTTTCATGTCTTGTCTTAGAGCAGCCTGCAGCCACTAGGGAGATGCAAGAAAAGACCCTATGTAAGGCCAGTCCTGGGAGAGACACAGCAAAAGGAGAGGGTCAGGGTTCTTCCTGTTCTTTGTCTTGTCCCAGAATGTTCATCCAGCAGCCCATTGCAGCCCTGGGATTTCTCTCAAAAGTCTGAGGTTTCAGTGGGCTTTTCCCAGATTATTGCCCCTACAAACAACACTGCTATGTATTTCTAACATTCCCCAGATACCCCATTAGCCTGTGAAAAAGAGGAATTAGTGCCCGGTAATGCCTGTAGCCCACTACTCTCTAGCAGGTGAGAGGTGAACTGCACAATGGCTTTCACCTGAATTCTCACTGATTTGTTGTTGCCTCAGCAAGTTTTGCAAAAGCCTTTCTGCTATAAGGCTGAAGTCTCCAAGTCATCTCACCTCCAAGCTGTAATGTGTTTAACTCAATGTATGGTTTTCATCTTTTGTGGTAATCCGTGGTTTTTCTGGGCCTTATATGAGTCCAATCCAGCTAGCTTAAGACTCTAGCCCACACGGACCCGCATAGACGAAAGTAAGAGACAGGAGGCGCTCTTCTCCACATGGGTGCAAGTATCCTGTTTATTGGCTTGGTGCAGACACAGGTGATGGGTCACCCAGGTAGAAAAAGAGGGTGTGGAACTCTCACACAGGAGGTTTTATACCCTAGGGGGTGGGGGCGGGGGAGAGAGAACTGGAGCCAATGTGATGCCATTGGGGAGGGGCGAAGTACCTGTGGGACAGACCAGGTGTGAGGGGGGGAGACCATGTGATGAGGCAGGGGGAAAAACCCATCCACTTGACCCAACATGCTCAGTAGAAATTTCCCATCACCAGTGCAACAACAACAACTAAATAAACTATTTAGTGCAATACAACACCTCCACCTTTTCTGTTAACTAAAATTGAAAGGAGATGTGTTAGACTATTTCTGCTGCTGATTATAAATTTTTCCACCACCCCGAGAGTCCCCAGTCCTTGAATAGTCCTCGGATTCTTGCTTGACTTGTCCAATCAGGCTTTTCATTTCAATACAGCAATCTTTAACTGAATGAACACTTCCATTTCCTTCTGTACATCTGTTGCATGGAGCAGAGCAGGCTCCTGCTGGGCTGTTGTGATTTCCTCATTGTTTCTGTGATCTCACAAGTGGTGCTTGAAAAATTGATAGCCTGATCTGACTGGGAAAGTCCAGCTTGTTAGGTTTGGAGCATTTTTTTCCCCTGTAGAAGTTCATGTGCTGTGATGACACTGAGTATGGAACCATCTGTGGGGAGTTTCAGGTACAATCTGTGACCTTTAACAATGGGAGAACAGATGTTATTTTAAGACTGCCCATGCTGAAAATGCTCATATGTCATCCTGCAGTCTTGGTTTACTTAGGCTGGTATTTAAACAACTCTGCTCAGTTGTGTGAACATCTTGGACTGTCTTATAAAGAGAGAACAGCCAAGTCTCATAATTAGGTTTGAGATGGAGCTTCCTGCAGCCAACTGTAAACTAGGGGAGATAAAAAATGGCGTTTTTAATTATAATTTTCCAAATATGCAATGCTGTTATTCAAGCAGTTTATGCACAAGGGTTTGAGTTTGGAAATTTCTATGTGTTTGCAAATTAGTCTGAAAGAAGCAAAACATATTACCTGAATTGCTAGAAGGAATATTTGTGCTTAGAGCACACTGGAGAGCCGAAAGCACTCTCGTGTATGTGGGAGAACAACCTTGGTGACTTTTGACTTTGTTATGAGATTTATTAATTGCATACAATAATTATCTAAACTTTAATGAATATTTTTGTCTTCAGTTCTAACTGGAGCATGTCCATCTGTCTTAGACTTGGCAGCTGTTAGGAGGCAGTGGCCCTTACAGGGTGGCTCCTGCACGGCCCTGTGGATTACAGACAGATCATGTGGGCTCTGTTCCCACTCCATGCAAATCAAGTAATTAACTGAGAAACCACCCAGGCTTGTGGATGTAATGATCTTAGGCCCTTCCTGTTCCTGCCTGCTATGATCCCCTGGTGATTTATAGTCATTCCCTTGAGGCAGGACTGAGCGGAACAGTGGCTACAGGATATTCCAACATGGGAGTAAATTTCCCATCAGGCTGTGTCTGCCCATGGGGTATTTCCATTCTCAAGAGAGATGCTGATGGTAGTACAAATGCTGATGTAGCTGACTGTGGTGATTAATAGCATCATTTATCTTTCTGATTTCCCATAATGTTGAGTATTTGTCAGAAACATCCTTAGTGTGAAACAAAACTTTATTTGATCCATTTTTGAGAACTGATTTATTGTGCTCCCACACAGCAAATTTGATCTCTGATATGGAATTACTCTATCTTTGGTCTTAAGTATGATTTTTATTGTTTGTAAATATGAGGATTTTAGCCTTTTGAAAACTGCCTATTTTAAACCTGGGTAAATACCTAGTACATTTTTAATATCCCCTTACTATATCATTTGCTGTAATTGGCACCCCTAGAGGAGACAGAAAGCTTGTATTTAACAGGAACATAGCAAGATTGCTCCCTGCTAAAGGCCATAAATACACAGTTGTTATTTTTGAGACTTGTCTGAGGTGTGATTACAGTTATTATGCAGCAGTTTAAAGAAAATAATTCATTTTGAATTATAGAAATCTCAATGAGTCAACAAAAACAAGACGTAGTTCTATTTTAGGAAGAGTATGTTTTCTGCAGGTCCACTCTGAGTTGATGATTTGCTGGCTTTGAAGATTGTTGGTATACAGACAGGTTAGCAGGCTGTTGAAAAAAACCTCTGAAAACGAGGAATATAAAGCACTGAGTTCAGTCTGTAAGCATGTTTTGGGTTTGAGTCAGGGGTATTAAATATGGCTCACAAATTTCAGAATTAAGATCAGAATTTGTTTTTCAAATATAAATCAGGCGTACTGAACCCAGAGGTCTGATTTATGTACCTCCTTAACCTCATATTGACCTCAACTTCACAAGTTTTCTTTTAAATGTAACTTGTTATTTTAATGCACTTTGGTACCTCTCTTTCCTTAGATCAAGTGTTAAATTTTGGAGCAAACTCATAACTGATGCCTCTTTTCTTCCACTGAAGTCAGTGATGAAACTTTTGTTGACTTTATGGCAAGGATTTTATAATCTCTTTGCCAGGAAATCTATTCCAGTCTTGTGACTGCAGTGGGAGCAGAGTAAGGCCAGTGTGAGTCTTTTTGCAAATCCAGTCTTAAACCTTGCCTACCCAAACAAGAACATCTGGAAGAGAGAGGCTCTCTATATGGGACATCTATCATTTTGAAATAAGAGTTACAGGGATGGCTGGATTCAGAGGGCTGTAATTATCCAATGAAAGCCTTTGCCAAAATGTGGGTTGGAAGGTCAGCTCTTAACCTATTTATAAACCAGAAATGTCGTCCAGCCCATCAGGTGCACTGTGCATTGCCAGGAGCACAGGGCCAATCTGCAGCTCTGCCTTGTGAGAGCAGTTTCTACATGAGGCAAGTTGAGATCAGCCATGGAAAGTTGTGTTTTGCTCACAGAATGAAGTGGGTGTCATGGCTGTGAGTGTTGCTGGATTTACTTTCAGGAGAAAAGCAGAACCAATATCCAAAATCTCTTTAGCAGCTCACTGCTGGCTGTCAATGTCCACAGTGGTGCCATCCACGGCTCTGGGTTAAAGAGTTTTGCTCTGTTGTTAAAATAAGAATTAATGTTTCTGTGTCTCTCTGCATCTGGGGTCAGCTGGGCAGAAAAAGAGGCAAATAAAAAAACTGTGAGTCTCAGCATTTAAATCTGATCTGAGATCATGAATACTTTATCCAGGATGGAGGATAAAAAAAAAAAACAAACACCTAAACTAATCTAAATCCCAACCCAAGTCAAAGAACCTCCCACGTGGGAGATGGCAAGGGTCACTTCTGTGAGATTTGGGGCAATGAATAATCAGTTTAGATAGGAGTGTATGAGCTGTGGATGTTTGCTTCATGAGTGGTCACTCTTCCATGCCTAGCACAGGCTGCAAAGTGCCCAGTGTGCCTCATATGTATGTATACAAAAGTTATGCTCCTGACTTGACTGTATCTCACATAAAGGGACAAAAGAAATTTCTAAAGCTGAAAGTTTAGCTTGTGAAATTAGGTACAGGAGGCAAAATTCAAGTGTCAGAGGTGTAAATCCAAAAAGTTTATTTTGTTTTTTGTGGATTCATTTTGAATTTCCTTCCTGAGAGAGCGAGGACCCCTCTGAATGTTTGGCCTGTGGGAAATGGAGGCGAATGAGGATGGTGAGACTTGCCCGAGGTCACTGGGTGAGTCAGGGAGGAGAGTCTGGGGAAATATCTTCCAAAACCACTGGTGCACCCAGACTTTCTGTGTTGCAGTGGAATCCAGACAAGGCTCTCTTTTGAAAGAACCACAGCTGGTAATTTGAAGCTTTTGTTTGAACCTAGAGAGATTTTACTTGTTCCAGTAGTAGGACCTCAGCTGCTGGTACTGTAAACAGCACAGGATGGCAACATTGCTCTTAGGTAAAAACAAACTTTGAGTTGTATTGATAAAAGAAATCTTTTCTTGTTCTTCAAAAAGAAAAAAAACCCCAAACAAAACACAAACTGAAAACATAAATTTTAAAATTCAATCTGGAAAAGAAAGAGCTGGGGAATCTAGTAATGCAGGCAGAAAATCTCTGGAGATGTAATGGTTAATTCTCCATCACTTAAAATTGATGTTTATTTTTAAGCATCTTTCTAAATAGGTGCCACAAACTGTCACCCTAGATGAAGAGGCTGAAGTTTTCTAACACAGGTTATGCAACAGCTCATAGTGGATGTTTTTAAAAAGAGAAACCATTGACAGTACGGAAAACAGTCATTTCCACATGACTAAAATATCTCTGTTCCTCTAAAATAATTGAGTAGTCAGTCCTTAAAGGGAAGAAAAAATCCAGTGCAGTGAGTCTGTCACACAAGTCAAGCTGTGACTGCAGGGTCACTGCTCCTGACTAATTCAGATCCCTTCTGATGTAGCACTGGTGATGACTTTGCCTCTCTGTGACTCAAGCAAGCTTGTGGTGTTAACATAACACAGTGCAACACCACATTAACCTTTATTTCATCTTGAGTGCTGTGGTCAAACTGTCTTTCTGAGAGGGGGAGAAAGGAAATTTGGCCATCTTTGCCAGTCACTGATTTCTCAGTAGAATAAAAGAAATGTTTAATGAAATTACAGGTCAAGACTTTGTTATCTGTGTGGTTGAATAAACTCAAGGGCAAGACCTGCTCACTAGGAATAGCAAAGGAGCAGCTGACTCTGCTCTGTCCTCACCCTACAATTACATGGACAGGCCAACACCAAGCTGCTGTTTAGGACTCAGTGGCCACAGCAGAACCTTTTGCTTTTGAAACATATTGAGCTTCTGAAAAGAACTAAAATAATTAAAGGCCCATTCTGTCCCAAAACTTCTGTTTTGTCTTCTGTGTGCAAAATTGAGAGTTCTCAGATATTTTTATCTGTTTGTGTATGAGAAAAGAATGTTTGTGGTATTTTTTAAAATATAGTTTGGGACAGTCCTTGAGGAATACCACAGTTAGTACATGTATGTGTGTATATGCATGCTCACACAAGAGCATGGATGTTAAATGTGTAGATGGGAATATACATATATGTAATACTCATGATTATATTTACACATATGCACATATTTGTAAGTATATATATATATATGCCTGTGTAATTGTGTGAAATCTTATTATGTAGAAGTTACATGACATTAAAACTGTTAATAGAATTTAATATAATTCTTTCCACCAAATCAAATTAAAATGGTCAAACTAACTTCTATTTACTTTCCAAGAATTTAGTGGCTATATCTGTTCAGGAACTTGTGTGCAAGCATTAGAACCCATGGCCCTCAATGTAATTAGGGCTGTTCAGAAATCTTTTATTTAAATAAGTTGGATTTACCTTCAAACCTGGATAAATCTTCTCTGGATTTACCTGTTTCTTTACTAAACACCTTTGTAAGCCAATTAATATCTGACCTCTGAACATGGGAACAGACCTTCAAGTCAATTAAAGGCCTTTGAATATTTAATTTATTCTCAGTTGATGCAAAGAAGATGACACTTCTTCATTGAGGAGCTCTCCAATGCTTTTAACTCTTTATTAGGTGCCTCTGAAATTTTTACTTCTCCTTCTAGTCATATTATTTTTTATGGTTCATTTTACAGAGTATATGGATGCATGGCAACCCTTAAATGTGTCATCTGTTCTCCTGGATTCAGCCATCTCATACTTTGAAGTTGTGCATGTTAGCAGAGATATATCTAATGACTTCTCCACTGCCAGAGATTTTTGCCTATCTGGTAAGAAATGGTCATTCACAGCTTTACAGAAAATACTGTGAGCTTGAAAACCAAGAACAGCTTTCCCACTTCGGACCTAGATGCACTGATTTTACTTGTCTTTAAAGACTATCCCAGTGTTTCCTAGTCTGAGACAGGGGGTCTGAAGTAGTTTAGAGAGACATGCAATAGATATAAATGCTCTAATATAATACAGTAATTTGGTAATTTTGACACCTCTTGGGCACAGAGATCTCTAACTTCTCCAGGCATTGTACAGCTGGGAGAATATTATAGCAAATAATTAAAGCAATGATGTCTTGCTTTTCTAAAGAACCACTGCCATTTGCTAACCCCACCTGCCAACACCTAAAGCAACCTGTGGCAGTGGTGTGAGAGGGAGGGTTAACTGAGGGCTAGGAGGAAGCAGAGATTGAGCTGCAGTGACAGAAAAGAGAATTGCTTTAGTCTACAGCCTGACCAGACAGAAGAGTCCTTTAATTTCACATGACTGGGGAATCCTCAATGCCAGAGAGTGGTAGAAATAAGGAAAAGTTCCCACTTACTCAGTGGGGACAGTTAGAATTCGGATGACGTTATCAGCACTTTACTAGATTATGTTTTTCTCCTTCTAAGACCTGTGATAATGGCTCTTTTGCTGTATTATTCCATTTTAAAGCCAATATAAGCTTCTGTACTTTGGATATTTTGGAGAATGTTATGGGCATTTGGGGACATTTATGTCCCATTACTCTGAATTACATCATATCCTTGTAGTAAAACCTTTCTTTTAAGAACAGTGTAACACTGACATGCAAAATGTGAGAACATTTTTTACCTGCTCTTTTTCTTCATGCTTCACCTCACAGCTTGTTCAAAGAACCAGTCATGTTCAGTGGTTACACTGGAAATCCAGCCTTCAGCCATAAGGTGCATTTTCTACCCTGATACACAGATGTGTGCACATGGCCTGCAAGGGCACAGCTGCTGGGTGCTGCTCAAAGAACCTGCTACCTACATCTATAGGAGACAAGGTAAGAACAGGTCAGAGCTGTGGAGGAAGGACCTCAACTGTGGTGCTCAGTTCTTGTGAATGGAGGACTGAGGAATTCCTCACCTCGTAAAACAACATGGATGTCTCCTAGACACTTCTTCATGGCTGCTTCAGAGGAGTTACAGCCAAGAGGATGTGAAAAATATCCCCAAATAGTGTTTTAAAAATGCATGAAATCATTCCTGGTGCTGAAGCAGGCATAACAGAGAAAGTCTAGTTTATGAAAGATGTTTTGAAATTGCAGAGTAGTGAACCCAAACAACAACAGTAATGCAAGTCCAGCTCTTAGCTTTTCATCTGCAGAAGATGCTTTGATATGCTCTTCCTTTAAAGCTTGGAGAATAACAGTAGGGGTGTTGAAAAGTCACTGCCAATTGAAAGTATTAAGGACAATCTCTAGAGAAAACAAAAAACCCAAACAGATATCGCTGCTCCCTAAACAGGATGAAATATTTTAAATAAATGAAAAATATTTAAGAGAGAAAAAGAAGTTGTGTAGACAGTGTAGATAAGTAAAAATTTTGTTATCTAGTTATGTGCTTGTTTGAAAGTGTAGGTTTTGGTGGGTTTATTCTCCTTGATTTTTAAAGAGGCTGTTTTCTTTTTATGTAATACTGATTATTTTATTTATTTAAGGTAATTAGAACCCAGGCAACAATAAGCGGGAAAGGAAGAAAATTTTCCCTTTTACTGAAATTTTGTGAAGTCAGTGAGAATCTTCTAGGCTGAGACTCAATGAGAGAAAAAACAGTTTATTATTGCCAAGTAAAAAAAAAAACCACAAACTGAGACACAAAAGTAGACTTGTGTTTTTATTGTTCATTACAGGTTTGGTTTTAGTCCAATGACTTTGAATTTTGTTCCTGCCTATCTAATACATCGTTTAAGGAGAAAAACAGCAGGAGGTGTCCCTTCACTGTGTTTTAATGAACTGTTTTATAGGAAAACAGTAACAGTAAACAGTAAATTTAGCTGTGTTTCATTTAAAGAAGAGATTTTAAACATAACAGAGTTACAACAGTTTTAAACGTAACAGTTTAAAGCTGTGGGAAATGGGACTAATTTTCATTTCTTAAATCATCCTAATTTGAAAAAACAAGTTATTTTTCCTCTGCTCACCCTCTGGCAGATTTACTCCAGCCCATTTCTGAATCGGATTCAACCCCAAGAGTGTACATCCCATCCCATGGGTACCTGTTGGGCAAATCCCAGGTGATCCACGTGGGCTCAGGATGGAAGAGCATCCGCCAATTCCTGGGCATCCCCTACGCTGCCCCTCCCCTGGGCGAGCGGCGCTTCAGCCCCCCGGAGCCGTTTGCCTGGCTGGAGAGCTGGAACGCCACGGTGGCTCGGTGAGGAACCCCCAGCACCTGCAGTTATTTTCCAGCATCAGTCTCATTACATGGGCATGACAGTGGGAAGATGCCAGCAGCTCACATCCCAGGCAGCAGACCAAAAACTCAATGTTACAACTTACTTTAAAAGTTTTCTGACCAATCACACAAAGCAGAAGCACATTGACAGTGGTTCCATCCAACTGCTATAAGCACACGTACCTTTGGTTAAAACAATGCCTGCTTATTTTGAATACAATACCTGCTTGTAAGCCTTGAAAAACAATGCACAGATTATTAGAAATTTAAATAACCAACATTTCAGCAAAAGAGTGGATTTTGTAGGTGTGCAGGGGAGACTGCCTGTAAGGCTCAGCCCTGCTCTCTTTACAGCTGGTGGCAATTTTGTGCAGTTTATGTAAAGTGTGGGGTTTTGAAAGCACATTTTTAAGTTTTAAGGTTTTTAAAATGAGGCAGGGTTTCTGAGGACGGGTTCAAGGCACACAGTAATGGTTCTAGGTCTCTTATTCAGCTTAAAACTTCCTAATATCTCGCTAGATATACTTTTCTGCAGCTTAGGGAGTTATTCTAGACAAGCATTAATACACAGACCTATTTGTTCTATTTGTCCTTACTTTTCTACTTCTTACATAATTTTTCTGCTGACCAATCTTATGGTTACTGCCTAGGTCTAATCACAGCTCTGCTGTCTCCAAGGCCTGCCTTTTGCAGCTTTCCCAAAACCCTCTGATTTTACGGATTCCAACATGCAGGAGTGCTGGTCCAGCCAGGACTGGGGAAGCTGCTGGAGGGATGACAACAATATTCATGTCCTTTCTTGTAAAGCAACTTACAGAGTACAGATAGATACTTTGATTAGCAAAGAGAATAATTTCTCCATCTGTATGTTAAAGAATGCAAGCATCTCAAAAGGCAAATTCCTGTACACTCTGTTGAATTTCTGCATAACTCCCCATCAATTGTCTGCTGTCAGTCCATTTTCACTCTGAATAGTATTTATACAGGTATTTATAATATTTATACAAGTAGTTTTGCTCCTGCTGAGCCGTATGTTTTTACCCATTTAGTCCAACAGGGGCACTTCAGCACTGATGTAACCAGAAGCTGTGGACCTCATCTAGAAATTCTCTGCCTGCTGGTGTCCAAGAGATCAGGTTGAAGGGCCCAGAAAATCAATCTCTTCTGTCCAAAACCTAATGAAAGGCAAATACTTGGGGAGTTGAAAGTTGGCCTTTGGTTATCCCACCCTTCAGGATGCTCCTGAGCTGTGCAGGTGTGAAGCCACAGCCTTGAGTACATTGCAAGGGATCCAGTGGGATGTGACTTTTTGTTCCTCAGGTGTTATTTTAGCACACACAGCACCAGCTCTTGGTTTCTGAGCCATTGTGAGATGTCTTGTAGGGCTTAGGGATCACCTGCCTCTGTGATCTCCCCTTGAAAACCCAGGGTTTCAATGAGCAGCCTGGTTGAGATTTTCAAAACAATATGGGGACCTTTGTCAATCTGTTCCTGTCTTTTGAATCCACAGTTCTTGCTTAGTCCAATGAAGAATTTGGCCATTATCTTCTGTTATTCATTTAAGGTTAAAAAAACAGTTATTTGAGTTTACACTTGGGGAATTGGAGAGGCCTCACTTTATGTATAGAAACTGTTGATTTTTTTTAGGATTATATATACATTTTATATTGATGCTAAATGTTTATATACAAGAAGTTCACATTAGCACAGGGCCATTACTGATGGAAGAGATATATTTATTTATCAGCTTGGACTTGATAAAAGACTTAAAAAACTTGAAAAAACCAACCCAACCAAAACCACCAGCCAGCTATTGGAGTCTCCAGCTCCTGTGCTTCAGCAGGTGGCAGCCTTTCTCCTGCGAGCTGGAGAAAAGAAGCTGTGATCACAGGTGATGATCTCTGCTGCCCTGTGGAAAGCTGTATGATTAATAATGTAATACCTATTGTCCTGGCAGGTCTCCTGCCTGGGAATTTGTACTTTTTCTGCCAAAAATGGCTTCAGCATGTTTTGGAGATGATGTGCTCCACGATGTCAGTGTGAAAGTTGTTGAGTGGCATCACCATCCTAGATGAATCTCCCCCTTATGGAAAAAAAATAATTGTAGAATTCCATTAAATCTGGTCCTTTTCCTTGTAGTTTTCTAATAATTTCTTTACACCTTTAGGATAAAATTTTACAAGGGCATTAAAAATGATAATTTAGAAATAATTTTCTGAGCTATTACCATATTTTCTGAAGCACTTTTGGCTTCTTCACTAAGAAGTTGTGAGTTTTTTCTAAATCATTGTGTGCTATGGATAAAGCTGTGAAATAGAGGAACTGGCTTCTGAGTAGGTTATCACTGAACAGCAAGAATCATCCAAGCTTGATTCAAGCTTGATAAACTTGAGCAGATTAATCTCAGTCAGATGATGGCCAAAAAATAATTTTCTCTATGTGGCTGGCTACTGAATTCTTATTGAAAGGGTAATTTTAACATTAATTGATGCTGTTAATGGTCTGCTATGATGCTTAGAACAAAGAGATTTTAAAAATGCATTAAAATTTTGAAGTTACTAAATTTTCCCACAGACCATTAGAAATTAAATTGAACACCATGAAATGTAGCACACAGACCACTGGGAAATAAATCAAAATGTACCTAGCCCACAGATTATTAGAAATTTAAATAAATAACCAGGATTTCAGCAAAATAATGGATTTTGTAGGTGTGCAGGGGAGACTGCCTGTGAGCCTCAGCTCTGCCCTCTTTACAGCTGGTGCTAATTTTGTGTACTTTATGTTAGGTGTAGGTTTTCTAAAAGCATATTTTTAAGTTTTAAGGTTTTCAAAATGAGGCAGGGTTTCTGAGGAGTGGTTCTAGGCACACAAATGCAAGGCATTATGTGCAGGTATACAAACCAATATTGCTGTTGTTAACTTATAGGTGGGCACAGTTTTAAATAAGATCAAGATTTACAGATTTCAAGGTTTTATTAACTAGTGCATCAAAATATAAGGAAATAGCAGCAGTGGAAGAAGAGTAAAAAACTTTTTTATTGTGACTTTCTCAATCTGTGTCTCTAGGGCAGCATGTTGGCAGCCAGGAGATGGAGAGGCCCCACCACAGTCTGTCAGTGAAGATTGTCTGTATCTGCACATCTTTGTTCCTGACACCACTGTAAGTATGAGATGTAATTAAAATCAATTATTTTTTGTAGCTGAGGATTGTGCTTTTAATTGGCATGAGTGGCTGTTTTGCCTGGGTTGTCCACAAAGCCAAAGTCCACTCTGGTGTCTTTACTGGTACAAGAGTATTCCCTAAAGGCTTTGTGTGAGCTGTGTTGGGTGACTAGGAGGACAGCACTCTGAAAAGCTAGAAATAAGACAGAGACAGAGAGGGAAACAAAACACCAGAAAAAGGTGACAGCAGAGGAAGAGAAATCAAGGACAGAGATGGCAGTGCTCCTGCAAGCAGACCATCTGTCCCGGAGACAAGAATGCAATACAATGCATCATTTACCTCCAGACAGGGGGCTGCTGATGGGTTGTTTCACCCTCCTCTTTACTGTTCCCCTGTTGACATCTGTGGGAGTGTGTTGGGAAATGAGAGTGGCAAGCAATGTTAGATTTGTGGCCAGCTCACAGAGCTTAAAAATAGATGTTTCCAAAAATGACTGGGCCACTGGTACAGTGTGATGAATTGTCATTTGAAAGTTCTTGATTTTCTCATTCTAAAAAGATATAAAAGAAAGCTGCAAGTTAAAGCCAAGCTAAAATGATTGGCCAGCCCCTGGAGGCTGGGGATGAAGATGCTGAATAACATGTGAATGTCATTGAGGAGTGGGCCCTGGGACAGGAACTTTTTCTTTTCACAGTACTGGGAATTTTCAGAAGGTGGTGGTAGTTGTAATAGAAATTTATGAATCTGTCACACTGCATGTCTGGAAAGAGCTGGTTTAGCAATCTGACAGCAGCACAGAGAGTACCTTGAAGGCCCATTTTAATCATCAGAGAGACCAGCACTCTGTCTTCTCCCTGCAGCATGAGGCTGTCATTTTGCCTTGAGTGCAGTCACCACTTATTGAAAACATCAGGTCACTGTCCCAGGCAGTTTGCCATCATGCTTAAGAGCTGCTTTCAAGATACTTTATTTGAAAGCATTGTATTTTCCACCTAAATAGGCTTGTGTAGTCTCCTTCTCAGTCCTGTGACCTTAATCTCTCCTCTCTTTTGTAAAATTGTAAGGTAGAAGTAGGTTCAATCAAGAAAATCAGTTTTACATGCTTAAGTCTAGTCCAGGAGAGAACTAAAATTTCTGGTTTTGCAGAAGTAACTGGGAACAGAAGGCATTGAATTTTCCTGTCTCTTTTTGTGGCAAGCTCTATTTTTTACTCACATGCAGATAGATAGTTATATATTTTCAGACTGTAGAAAGTTAAATTAGCTAGTAAATATGGAATATAAATCTCCCAGAGAGCAGTGAATGCAGAGGTCATTCGGGAGCATTTTGAGCCTCAAAAAGAGCACAGTGCAGGGACTGCTGCCTGTCACCAAAGGACTCTCAAAGTGTCAAGCACAGAAGAAGGTGAATGACATCATTTTGCTTCCATAGCTACATGTACCACAGCTAAACTGTCACTTCTGACTTTTTTCCACCTATAATCATCACCACCTGTCACACTAGCTCAGCAAAGCTGTGCTTTGCCTTTATTTAGAAAGGGTTTAATTGTAAGATCAAGACTTAAAAATCTTCATTAAATTGGAATAGAAACTCTCTCCTTAATCCATTTCCTGCATGTTCCCATCATTATTGTGTCATCCCCATTGCACTCAATTCTTTACAGAGCAATATTGTACAGTGTAAAAGCACTGAAGGTTTCCTGTCTTGGTGGAGCTTAAATCTGTTTCTGTCAAGTAGTTCATCAAGTGTTTTACAGGAGGATGAGCAGGGAGGTTGGACCAGATGGCCCCAACAGTGTTCCCTTCCAAGGTTAACCATCCTGTCATTCTGTGATGGAGAAGATGCTTATGAATATTATGAAGCTTCTCAGACTTCCAGCTGAGCTGTAACATCCTGGTGGCTGCTGAACTTCATTATCCCATTAGGGTTTGCACATGGGACCTAAGCCCCTGCTCTCAGTCCCCATGGGACCATGATGGAGCTGCTGGGCTTCCCATTGCTTAGTGCAGAAAAAGAAATGGGAATGCTGCATCCAGACACTTGGCTCTGTGCACAGTCCCAGTGCTAAATCTTCCCCTGAATTACTCCATATCTGTGGCAGCTGTTGTAAATGGCTTTACTTTGCAATTTCCATATTTTACTGCCCATTCTTTGCCCTTTGTAAGCTTTTTGTTGTGTAAAGTCACTCAGAATAAGGTAATATGTAATTTACAGGGCAGCTGGAGGTCATAGTGCTGTGTAGACTGTGGACATGTGGGAAATGCTTAGTATGAGCCTCAGGATTACCCATGCTGGGTTGAGGAGATGGAGCAGGCTAAATATAACTGTTAATACCATTTTAGCTGACAAAACTTGATGTGGTTGTATTTCAGAATGAATTTCCATGTGAAAACAGATGATTTCATTTTTTTCTTCACCCCCATCTCTCTCTATGTTGCACGCAGTGCAGAAATAGGAACCAGGGACAAGGCACTGCAAGTTATGCAGTTTCAGTTCAAGAGAACTTCATGAGAAAAACCAACTGTCTCAGTGCTTGTAATGTCTTGAGTTTTCTTGGCAGCATTGTTATCTTCACAAGAAGCCCCTGAACTGATTCCTCAGAGAGATAAGTGAGGAGTGCACACAGATATCTGTAATTTTGCAGGATGCTGCAACCATCGCCGCTCTGCTGCTTCTCCCAGT
Organism: Serinus canaria; assembly: GCF_022539315.1. NCBI lineage: Eukaryota > Metazoa > Chordata > Aves > Passeriformes > Fringillidae > Serinus > Serinus canaria. The sequence goes on from NC_066315.1 coordinate 143,700,448, forward strand.
GTTTTCTCCTTAATGTTTTTGCTGGAGACATTCTTTGCCAGAACAGATGGGACTGCTGTGTTTAGCTAAGCTCCATCCAGAAAATTACAGCAGCAGAGCCCATTACCCTCTAGGTGCAGGGAAAACCAGCCCCAGATGTACTTTGATGCTGCTACAGGAAAGGGGAAAAAACAAACCAACCTCCCCTCTTGTGTTCACTGAAGGATGTTTCTACTGAGTGTCTGTAACCTGCTGGTAAGTGCTGAGGTGTCCTGGGGCTGTTCTGCCTTTTTCCTGTTGATGCATCAGCAGCCTGGCTGCAGCCTTGCTGTGTGTGCAGAGAGGGTCCATATCTGGTGCTGCTTTGGGAAAAAGCTTCTGTTTCTGTGAAAAATCATGTAGCTCTTCCAGGAGTGTTAACATGGGTGCAGATTGGCACTCCTTGCCATCCCAGGAAGCCTGCTGGGCTGTTTGAGGCAGAGTCCATCTGTACTTTGTAAGATGTGGGTCTCTCCTCTGCAGAGAAAAAAGTCCTCTCTGCAGGATCCCTCTATTTATCTGGCAGGGGAAAATTTCCATGGGCACTGAAGGAGCATGGAGTGTTATCAATATCAAGTGACATTTTTGAGATTAAGCAGTGTTTGAGTGCTGAAGACTTGAGAGCAGGAAGCAGCTGTGCACAGCTGTGAGTTAGTCTTACTCAAGATGGAGCAACCCAACAGGCCTTTTCCTTCTCCTGTTTCCCACTTGTTTGAACTTTTCCTGCATGTTTTTGTAAAGCAGATGTGCTCAAGCAAAGACAAGCACACCACATGCTCGGTGGCCAAGGCAGCAGGAGCTGGCTTAGAGGAGATTTTGGCTGGTGGAATACTGTGTACTGTTAGATCTACTTTATACTGGAGATAGTGCTCTCTTTGTGATATACAGGTCATTGCAGACAATTTGTGAACAATTGTGGACAACACCCTTTAAATTCCAGACAGATAGGCAGGTATTCCCTCTTTTTGGTCACTCTTAAAAAGCTACAAATGGCTTAGATAATGTTCATGAGGAAGCTGCTTGTTTTCTTATCAGTGACCTACCAAAGCGGTTGACAACAGGAATATTAATCTGGTCATTGTCATGGCAGGTCAAAAACATGTCAGTGTTGCTGTTCTTCCACAATGGAGGGAGTTACAATGCTGAGGAGGGAAAGACAACCCTGGACGGGTCATACCTGGCTGCCATCGGTAACGTCATCATTGTGACGGCAAACTACCGGGTCGGCGTCTTTGGCTTCCTGAGCACTGGTGAGTCATGGGTTTCCAGGGCAAACACAGTTATGCATTCTGTAACTCTTCTGTTTCTGAGTTTTATTTTTTCAAGTTATTTTTTAACTCAAGTAACCTATATCTTTCTCAGATTTTTTTTTACATTATTGTGGGGAAAAAAATGGCCAAGAAGTAGTGGAGACTTGATCTAAAGGGAAAGGAGAGAGGCTGGGGGAACAGGGACAGCAACAAACCAAACCCAATTTCTATATCAAAGCACTGGCTAGACTTGTGCTTGCAGATGAGATTCTGGATACTGAGTTTTGCAGATGTATGTGAAGATAGGTTAGTACCAAAATTCCAGTGGCCTATAATTTTGGGTAGTTTTCAATGATTCCAACTTCCAGCCTGTTCCATCCATGAAATGTTGCAGATGCTCTCTTGTGTCCATGTCAGAGTTGGGAAGAGGCAGAGACAGATAACTTCAGGTTCATGGTAAGAAGGATGTGAGAGGATGGAAAGTAAGGCACAAAGGTTCCTTAACAATTCAGCCTGACTTCTCTGAAGGACTTGCCACGTTTAATCTGGATCTGCACTGGCATGGATGTGACTGAACATTTGCATGTTCTGTGTTGCTACCCTTCCCCACGTTCCACTGTAAAGGATTTTTTGCTCTCCTAATGCCAAGTGTCATTAAAAATTTTACAAATTCTCATTACAAACAGGATTTGTTTTCTTGTATAAAGAGGTATGAAAACACTCATTCAATCTCCCTAAATCTTTGGGGAAGTGCCATCTGGTCTTGGGGATTTTTTTTTTTCATTTTGCCTTTTTTAAGCCTTGCCTTTTTAAGCAAGTAGGGAACACCTTTCTACCCTCTTTCACTTCTGCCTGGGGCAGGGGAACTCAAGGTAGAGGTCCATTGAGAGAAAATGCAACAGCTGCAAGTGGAGCTCTCTTTCAGTCAAGGTGGCAATCCTTGTTCTCTTTAGTGGGCATTTTAACACACTTATAACTTTTAGGATGTCATATTTGCCATGTTTGCAAGTATCTGACCTACATACTTGGCCTCATGATCCTTTTTAGTGTTCAATGCTAGTGATGTTGGGTGGATTTTGCTGGTTTGAAGTTATTGCTGTAGTTGTTGGTTATTTTTTCCCTTCTCTGTTTATTGTTTTGTCCAAAGCTCACTCACAGCAAAGTCTCTTTCATTCTGCAAACAGAGAGCTGTGACTATAAGATCCTTACTTATTTAGATAAGAATTTGGTCATGGGTGTATCTGGAGAAAAAAAAAATCCCTATATATCAGTGCAAACCCAATGTTTATGAAAGTGATGCAATAATTTAATTTTGTCTAGAGCCAAATGCAGTGTGAATATGTGCTGTGGGAGCTTCCAGAACAAAACACTGCCTACACCTCCCTCCTTCAGCCCTGTGAACCTCACCTAGGTTTTCTCCCAAGTGGAAAATGCTGGTTAGGCTGAATATGATACAGTAGTATTTATATGATGATGAATAATTTAGGAAAATTATTTGGTCTTTGTTTCACAGGGTTCTGCCTGCATGTCCCAGAATGTCAATACACGGGCTTGGTGCTCATGGTTGGCATTCCTGCAAACCTTCAGATAGAGGTGGTCCATTACATGACTTTTAGGGGACCTTCTCCTGCTCTCTGTACTGTGGAGCTGTGGTCAGGGAAAAGTTCAGTCTTTCCTGGCCTCTTCCTCTTTGGGAAGTCCATGGTGTGGATTTGGGAAAATCGTACAGTCCTAGAATCACAAAATGCCTGAAGCTGAAAAGGATTCACAAGAATCATTGAAGTCCAGTTCTTGGCCCTGTACAGGACACCCCAGGAATCTCACCATATGCCTGAGAATGTTGTCCAAACACACCTTGAACTCTGTCTGGCTTGGTGCTGTGACAACAAATGCATGATTATTTAAGTCATTAACCATTAACATTCCAGTCTCCTGCCCCGGTCCTTTGGAACTTTTGCCGTTGGTTTCAAAGGGAGCAGGAGTTCACCCTTAGAGCTTCACAGCAGGGCTGTTAGAAGGCCCTACAGTTAGAAATAAAAGTTACGAACTTGTGAGTAATATTACTTTGATTGTCCAACTGAGCAAAGTCCTGAATCCTCTCAAGTTGATTTGTTGTAAATTACAAAACTAGAAAGGAAGGAGTTAAACGGATTTTTAAGGAATTGAAGGGTAGTGAAAACAGAAGATTTCCTTTTGTTTGGATGGAGTTTTTGTTAGTTCTATAGTTCTATTGGTCTCTCAGTGGCAGGACTTTTGCAAAAAATGAAAGAGCTCCCTTTTTTCTAAACATAAAAGATATTTAATTAAATTTGCTATCACCCATTAATGTTGCAAAAAGTGACCCATATTCTTACTAATGCTTTCACTTCTTCCTTTGTGTCCTGAAAAATTAAGGTGATTTGCCAGTGATATGGATGGCAAGAGTTTGGAGAAGACAGTCATGTTTTTAGGTTTTATTCTTTAAAGATTCCATGAAGTCATATAAACCAGAACAATTTTCATGCTTTAATTTAGCACTATTGTTCTTCTTCTGTTTAGTAATAACAGAAGGAAGCACACAAGGACTCTGGTTTCTTTTCAGCTTCCTGTGGTCCTTAGGAATTTGATCTTTTCAGACAAAAAGGCAGTGGAAAAGATTCCTGGCAGACATGTTTCTTTCAGTCTAACTCCTATGAAGGTCCATGCATTCATCTGTTCTCCAGTGTGGTACATTTCACAATCCAGTTGTGGTTTTTTCCAGGGAGAAAGGAACTGGTTATATTTCCCTCTTTGGTCTTTTTGTTTAGTGAAAGCAAGGCAGATTGTGTGGCTAAAATATTTACATGGATCTGCACATAAAAATTTCTTCACCAAAGGGGTTGTAAAACATTGGAACAGGCTGCCCAGGGCAGTGGTTGAGTCACCAACCCTGGAAATATTTAAAAAGATGTAGATGTGGCGCTTGGGGACATGGTTTAGTGGTGAACTTGACAGTGCTGGGTTAGCAGTTGGGCTCAATGATCTAAGGGTCCCTTCCAACCTGACTGACTCTAGGATTTCACTTTCTTTGGAGTGGTGTCAATGGGGATGGAGCAAGTCCTTAAAATGAGATTTCCTTTTTAAAGAGTGGGTTTATTGCTGGATTGAGAACTCTGAGAACTGGTCATGGTATGCAGAACAAACTAAAAAAAAAAACCAAAAAACCAATCACAAAACTAAAAAACTAAGCAGGGAAAATATTTCCTCCATTGCTTCACTGACATGGCTTGGACTGATCATCTGAAGCAATGGCTAAAGGTCATTGCTTTTTGGGCCTTTCACATTTTGGCTGCCCAGAAAGGCTGTTCCTAACAATGGCTGTTGTAGTGTGGGCACCTCTAAGATCTGCAAGGTTATCATTAATCTGTTCTCCTCTGTGTTTATTCTGCTGTGTAAACTGGTGTGTTTGATGCCTCAGGAATTCACTACAGGATGTACTCTTAAACTGCTCCTTGCCCAAGACCTGTCCATAAAGCAGCATCTTTTTATTCCACTCTCTGTTAATTTTAATTCACTAGTTTCCAAACCTATCCTTATTTTAAACTTGTACTATTTGGTCTTGGCAATAGAAGAAACAAATAGTTTCAGCTGTGTTTCTATTCACAGCTTTTCTGTTTTATCCTGTGGGGTTTTGGATTTTTCCAAGTTTTAAATGTGAAGAATTTTAAAACTTTGAAATGAATGGTTCATTGTGGATTAAAAAGAAGCAGACAGTGAATAATAATTTTCTGTTCCTTTTTTTACAAACCATGGAGGAATTACTTATTTCTGCTTTTGTTGACATAAAATCAAGCTTACCTACATTCTTGCATCATTAGATGCTTTCAGCATTAGTTTCTTATTAAGAAAAATATCAGGTTACCACTTTCTGGTGTTGAAAAGTAGGTGGTCATACTTAGGTATGAGAAGCACATGATTAATTATTTGGTTTTATGTTTACAAATATATATATATATATATATATATATATATGTATATATATATCAGATTTGTATTGGATAGTCATAGGACAATCTCAAAGAATATAGACAGAAATATTATAAATTTTAAAATATATCTGGAAGAGTGTAAAGAAATTCAAGATGTTGTGATTTATAACTGGTCAGGCAGGGCAAGTATAAGAGGTATGTAGGAAGGAAACATGCAATCAGGTATACTTCAGGAAAACAGTAATTCTTATAGATCCCTTCCAACTTGTGAACTTGGCAAACACACAGATTTCTTTTGTTTGTTTTTAATTCATTTTAAGATTGAGCTACTTATGTAGAAAAAGAATCCTATCTCTAAATGTATGGACACTTGAGCCTGGATTCATCTCCTTCCATGATGTGTTCTAATGAAGCTTAGAAGTTCATGTGTTAATTTTTCTATCCCTGGGACAAACCAGCACCCCAAGGGCCAGCCTGTGGAGTGGTAAAAACTGGAATGGAGTCACAGTATGAAGTGATTACCTTGGAAGAGACCACCTCAGACTTTTAAACCCTGGTATCAGTTTTGTCAAGTTTCATCTGCAAGAGCTGCAAAAAATGTAACATTTACCCCAAACTGCAATGTTTCCAGCTTTCTTTTCAGCCGTGTTTTGTCTCCTCCACCAGGCTCTGCCGAGGCGAGAGGGAACGCCGGCCTTTGGGACCAGCTGGCAGCTCTGAGGTGGGTGCAGCAGAACATCGCCAGCTTCGGGGGCGACCCCGGCCGCGTCTCCTTGGGCGCCGCGCGCGGCGGGGCCGACGTCGCCAGCGCCCACCTGCTCACGGACACGGCGGGCACAGAGATCTTCAGGAGGCTGCTGCTGATGGTGAGTTCATTCCTGCTTCAGCTTCACCTGCACTGGGAAAGGATGTTGCTACAGAGATGAGGATGCTGCAGTGCGTGGGTGCTGGTTTTATTTCATCCATACCCTGCCAGGGCTGTTGTTGCTGTAGTTGTTTTTCATCTCACCTGTGACTCTTATCTCCAGGAGCTGGATGCTTCGCCAAGATGTACAGGAGATGCACTTTGGTGTTTGATTTACTCATAGTAAGAATCCAGTTTTCGTCACTGTGGTTTTTTGTGTGTTATATAAATAACCTTGTTTCGTAACCTGGAGGTACAACAGCTTAGTTTCCATTCCATACATTTGATGTTGGTCAGCAGCTTTTAGACCCTGAAACTGATGAGCCAAACTCCCACATGGTAAAGTATCCAGTCTTTTTATCAGATCTTAAGACAGATTTCATTTAAAAGAAAAAAAACAAGTTTCAGAGAGTAAAAATCAGTTTACAGATGGGCTTGTTTCCTGTCAGCTTAGACCATTTTCTCAGTCACTCCAAGTGATCCATATCCTTACAGCCTTTCCTGTGTTGAGTCTCAGGACTCTGATATTAGTTTTGTCAGCATAAATACTGCCATTTATCTTCACAGCCTCAGTGTGCTCTGAATTGAGGCTTAATCACCAGAGGAAGTTTATCCATCAGAAATGGTACTTGGACAAAATGAGCTCTGCTAGCAGTGCTGCCTTGGAACAGTGAGCAGTGGAATAGAATTCTTGGTTGAGGAAGCTGAGGGCCCAATTAAATAAAATGCTGCCTTGAATATAATGACATCTTAATTCAGTACCTAATTGTTGTTCACTGTGTCCTGGCTTCTGGAAACATAGCTTGC